>NW_027496949.1:0-55478 GCF_021521415.1 Bidens hawaiensis | reverse complement strand
GTAAGTTTGCAAGATCAATTAGTCAATACAAGCAGATCTTGGTCAACGGCTGGTTCTTTAAGTATTCATAACCAATACAAGTAGTTTGTTACCAGTTAACTCGTCGCCACAAGTTTGACCTTACAATCTACTCATGGCAATCCGATGTATTTGAAAAATACATAAAAAATATTATGTAATTCCTTATTTTTATGTCACATTTACAAAAACTATTATGACATGCCCCTATTTCAAGTCAACCCTTATTTTTATGTCATCTTTTTTATAAAAAATATGTATAAAAAAGGGATATTGGTTTTTAATACTCATAATTTTCACCTCATTGGTAGATAACACTCCAAACTAACGATTTGTCTCCAACCACTCCCAACTTTCAGCCTATTTGTTTCTAGCACTCCTGAACTTAACGGAGCTTAACTTCGTTAATTTTCTTGCCGACATGGCATTTATTTATTGATGTGTTATGTTTAGGTGGCAATTCTTTGATGACCTGGTCAATTTTGCTTTTTCTAATCTTCATTTTACTCTCTCTCACGGCTCACCCCCACCATATCGATTTCAATTTATAGATTCAGTCCACAATCCACAATGCTGCTAGCAACACCGATTACATGAAATTAATACAAATTAAAAGCTTTCAACGGTATCGATTTGAAAACTATGTCGGAGCGATTACTGGGTCATCGTCTCCGTCGTCGATTGAAGATAATGACTGTACATTCGCAAAGAAGAAGAAACAAACCCTAAACCTTCGGTTTCCGTTGGTCGGATTAGATCTCAGGCCGCCGGACGTTGTGTAGCTCCGAAGACCACGAGTTCTGTTGTCGTTTCCCCAAACCTAGCTACGATGTTTGGCTCACAAAAATAGCGTAAAGCACCTCCTGAACGAAGATCAGTGCATCGAAGCTTTTCCGGAAACGTGCCACTCGGATTCAGCCATAAACATTACAAACTATTATGACGGCAAGTGGCGCTAGAATATACATGGACGGTATGTGTTGAAGAACATCAACAAGTATATTGGACATCTGGAGAATAATAATCAGTACGATGAGGAATTGGCAAAGTGGTATATAGGTGGGTGGTGGTGGTTTTTGTATGGGGTTAGGGTTGATGGAGAAGAAAATGCCAAGTCATCTCGGAAATGCCACATAAGTAAAAACATGCCATGTAATCAATAAAATTAACGGAGTTAGGGTCCGTTAAGTTTCAGGAATGACGGAAGAAAATAAGTTATAAGTTGGGAGTTGTTGGATACAAATCGTTAGTTGGGAGTGTTATCTACCAATGAGTGAAAATTTGGAGTATTAAAAACCAATATATTAGTGTTAATACAATATTTTACAAAATGTCAAACAATTATACCAATACGCTAACACGATTTTATTACTCTACTTGGCCCGGTAGTTTTACAAAAGACTAAGTGGACCAAGTAGTTTGAAAGCTCAATTATTTCTTCAAACCATATGGACAATAAGAACTTTAACATTAACATGCAAACCAACACATATAATATTGTTGTATTGGTATAATTGTAAAAATATTATATTAACACAAGTTTTTCAAATTAAATTGGCATAATAATGAGGAAAAATTCTTATATGGACCTTTTTAAGAAAGAGAGAAATGGATTTTAGCCCATAAATCTCCAAGATTCCCAGTATAAACCACAAAATATGGACTGAGACGATACATTGGGATAAGATTCGTTTATTGACCAATATAATGTGACACGTGTAAGAAATCCTGACAAGCCGTCCAAAATTTTGAAAATATTGAGGGAGTCGTCCATATTTTCTCACTAAATATTTCTTCTCAAAAGCGGTCTTCCCATACGATTTTTTAATGTTTCCTAACTTATCCGCACAAATTTCAAAAACCTTAGAAAATTGTTCCCTTTAAATTCCGTCTTTTAAGACGCATTGAGTTAAAGTTTGTACCAAGGAGACGAGATTATAGTTTTGTTCTTATAAGTTGAAATTCCGTTCACACCGACACGATTTTATTTTTAATCTGTCCGCAGCGACATGTTTAATATAATTTTTTTTTTGATGAAATAGTTTTCCTTATTTTTCATGTTTTTATATATCACCCTTCATCTTCCTCTTCCATTTTATATATCATCCTTTATCCTCATCATTTTCGAGCAGGATACGAAACTGAATAATGTACTCGTTCTCGAACGTTGAGGTTATGTTGCCATCGTAATATGAAGCAATGAACCTGTGACCCATATCCATAACCTCCACACGATCTCCCCTCTTAAACTTCATGATTTTGGATTCAAGAAAAAAGGATAATGAATATGAAAATCAAAGAAAAGGGTTTTGAAGAGATGAAGATTAAAAGGTTATTAAGAGATGAAGATTCAACATTTAGCATAAGATTTGGACGGACCCGGCAGGAAAAATATAAATCTCATCTTCTTGGTACAAATTTGTCCCAAATGCGTCCTGGAAGATGGAAAATTAAAAAGGAACAATTTTCATGGTTTTTGAAATTTGTACGGATAAGTTAGGAAACATTAAAAAACTGTATGGGAAGACTTCTTTTGAGAAAAATATTTAGTGAGAAAATATGGACGGCTCCCTCAATATTTTCAAAAATTGGCTGGTTTGTCAGGATTCTTACACGTGTCACATTATAATTAGTCAAGAAATATCGCCAGATCTTATTCCAATGTGTCGCATCAGTCCATATTTTGTGGTTCATTTTGAGAATTTTGAAGATTTATGGGATAAAATCTATTTTCCCTTTCTTAAAAAGGGCCATATTGAGAATTTTCCATAATAATATATTTAAACACTTACGATTTTTTAACATTTTGTTTTTTTATAAAAATTTATTAAAAATGACATAAAATTAACGGATGACTTGAAATAGAGACATGACATAATATATTTAATAAAAGATGACATAATATATTTTTGTATTTTTCAAATACATCGGATTGCCGCTAAAAACGAGTAGCCACGAGTAAATTGTAAGGTCAAACTAGTAGCGACGAGTTAACTAGTAACAACTACTCGTATTGGAATATATACCGGAGGAACCGGTCGTTGACCAAGATCTACTCGTATTGACTAATTGAGCTTGCAAACTTACCGTCCAGTTAGTATTCTGTAAAACTAACCGGTTCGATGAGTTTCGTGAGCAAAACTACTCGCGCCAGTTTGTTTGTTAAACTACTCGTCATTCTGAAATTTGTAAGATCTACTCCTCACAATGAAAACATTATGCAGTAGTCGTAGGTGTTTTCCAAGATATGCATATCCTTTTTATTCGTGGCGATAAACAAGTATTAAACGTGCACGTCTCGTTTGGTTTATGGTCGCGTGGTATGTTTTATGTGGTATCGTAAACAAATCGTTTGGTAACACATACTACTTGATTACGACTAATTTTAAATACAATTTTTTAGAATTTTATGTAAATGATATATAAAAGTAGAAACTTGTTTATACAAATACCTATTTAGGGAGTCTTTACAAGTATTTTGGAGTAGATAAAAGAAAAAATAAGCTTTTTGGGAGAATTAGTGAATGACACATGATTTGACATGTTTACCGGTGTTAAAGATGTGGATGGTCTTAGGTTTAGGGTCATGATATTGGCATACCCTTTATCTATTTACACACCCTTTATATGTTTCATATTGGTTAATATGGAGCATATTTTGTTGGTTTGGTGTTGAGTAATATGACCCATGTTGACTAATATGAAACATATTAAGGGTGTGTAAATAGATAAAGGGTGTGTGCCAATAAACATAGCCTTACATTAATATGGCAATTATTAACTTGAAACTTTTTAATTGATATTTTATTTTTCTTACTATCTTATAAAATAAAATATTTAAGTCTAGGGATGCAGATTCGGTCTCGGTATCGAGTCGGTGTCAAGTTTTAAGTTTTTGGTAATGTTACAATACCGGTATTTTCTGAATTTTATTTACACTATTGGTTACATACGTCCCGGTACCGAACCAAACATTTTGGCACCGATACCGGTAGCAAAAAATTATGATTTTTGGACGGTATTTTTTATGTCAAGCCTACATTTCATCTTATCCTAATTTTCTTTCATAATATTCTAATCTCTCATATTATGCATTCTACCTATCTATGTGTCATAGGTTAATTATCATTTTGACAATTGAGTTATAAAATAGCCAATTTTTCTCATAACTTTCTAATCTCTAATCTCATTAATCCTAACTATCCATGGGTCATGCATCAAAACCGTGCTTTCAATTGAGTTATAAAATAATCAGTAAATTAAAAGTAAATAAGATCAAACAAATAGAAATATGAAAGTTAAACAAGTAGAAAATAACAAAGAACAATAATTTTTAAAGGCTTCGTTTGTTCATTTGCTATCCAGTTTTTTTTCATGTGGACACTATATACTGCATTATTCAGGGTAACTAGCAGACGTGGTTTAAAATTATTAATATTGGATGACGGTGAGTATATGATAAAACAAGTTTTATATATAAAGAGATTTTCTGAAAGTTATATATTTGAGATTTAGACTTCGTATTTTTTAATTTGTTATTTCAATTTTTTAATTTTAATTTTATTTATTTATGTCAAATAACGAATGTTATTAATTTGATCATTTGACATATTCTGTTAAAATAAAGCCGAGTAATTTATATATTTCGGTGATAATATAAGGGAGTCAAGTGACGTTTTTCTGAAAAGTTAGAATATAATTGTACGTGTACTTATTCCTTTTTAATAACGTTTATCTTTAAATAATATTAAAAAAACGTCACTACATCAATAATACGTCATTACATCAATAATACATCAACATTGGTTTTTCTTAACGAGCTATTAACTCAACTAAGTTGGCATCAAAAGGAAAGTGAGGATTTGAGCTGTAGATCGCAATGTTATAAGTTCGAATCCAATCCTAACCGGGTGTTATTATAACGAGTCTTCGGACGACACGTTTTCCCAAACAGCGATGGTAAGACTGAGCTACGCAACGTTGTTTGTGATTACGAACGCATGATTCGTCTTTCTTTGATTATCGCGGGTAGCTAAGCTTTAATAATTGGTCGTTAAAAAAAACTAGGTTATTTTCATATATATATATATATATATATATATATATATATATATATATATAT
The DNA here is from genome assembly GCF_021521415.1 of Bidens hawaiensis. NCBI lineage: Eukaryota > Viridiplantae > Streptophyta > Magnoliopsida > Asterales > Asteraceae > Bidens > Bidens hawaiensis. Next base: position 50,338 of record NW_027496949.1, on the reverse strand, counting down.
ATATAGATAAATGATCCAATACAATAATCCCTAATCGTACATTACGTACGCGACTCGCATCCCCGTCGATTTCAAATAACACGCGGTGACAATATTGTAATATTCATCAAATCGTTGCTCCCATTGATTTCGTCCACCTTCAACATGACCGTTTAAACATGAACCCTAATCATAGCTCAATTAAGTGTGTTAATTTGTATTTTCATAATCGCTTGATGATTCTAAAGCCACTTACACATCAATTCGATTGATTAAAGCATTAATTTTTGATCAATTTGAAGATTTTTAATGTTCAGGGACGTTCTATTTCAATTTTGGTTTTTGACTTTAGAGATTTCATACTTTAAGCTGTGATTAGAGTTTAGAAATTGGATTAGATTGAGCGACAAGTTCCGAATTTGGATCAGAGTTGATTTGTAATCGACGAATTTTGATCGCGAACTACTGTTGGGTTATTTACGAAATTGCCATCGCGCGTTTTTTAATCAAACGCTCTGGAATGTCGCGTACCTAACGTATGATAAGCCATTATTGTACGTTAACTCACCCATATATATATATATATATATATATATATATATATATATATGGTGCAGTTACTGTATGCTGATGCCTTAACGTACGGTAGGTACGCGAGACGCTTAAAGGCAAAAAACAAAGGCAAAAACCTTAAACGCTCAGCCAAAAATCTTAATCGCTCAGAAAACGCTCAAAACGGTATTCGTGAAAAAAAGTGAAAAATTGATCAATTAACCATCCAAAACTTTTTTTTCGGTGAACCAATGATTAATTGGATATGTATTGACGATTCCGAGATGTTTGGATGTGATTTTATGGATCGATTCGTGAAAAAATGGATTCGCTTACGTATTATACGTTAAGGCATTATTGTGTTGGATTTTTTCATTATATATATATATATATATATATATATATATATATATATCCTTTTAAATTATGGATGATCATAATTTGATTCAGAGGTCACTTTAAAAGTTGTAAGCCATGAAATACCTAGAGAAATATAAAGGGAAAGTAAAGAGTATCAAAATGTCTGCAATACAAAGTCTGGATTGAAACTTTTCAGTCCAGAGAAATATAAAGGGAATGCTTCTGCCAAAGGAAGAACTCTGACTGTGTAACAAGACAGTTTCCAATGAAGTCACATTTTTTAGTTTTTTCTATTATGGAATTTTGACCACATTACCCATTTAATCTTGTTGAAATGTCCATTCTTATTTTTCAATGTAAAAATTGCCCAAATCATTTATCTTTTTTGATAAAAAAAATGTTATAAAAAATAGCACTAAACTCGAAACCCTAATTCATTAAATTAAAACGATCTTGTCATGATATTTTTTAATGTTTTCATGATATCTTAGAATAGGATGTATGATTCTGTTGTGCATAGTGCAACTATTCAGCGAATCAGTTAACCTAACGACGACATTTCTTGACATAATACTCTCAACATGTTCAAGTTACATAATTCATTGTGTTCTAATGTACAATGGCACAATAATTAGATCTCTTTTATCTTTTGAATATGAGATGTTTTAAATACGTGTTAGCAACAATTTAATTACACAAGAAAATGAAAATTAACACAAGTTTCACTATCGATAAATGATCCACCCTGGACTTATTTTTCATCAACCGCACATCAACAGTCAAGCATTCTATGAACTCTTATTACCATTGTGAATCACCGTTGACTTTTTGTGAACTTATACGATGAACCTTTCCAAACCGGGTTGAAGGACATGCCGACTTATTTCATGATTGAGATGATAAAATCAACGACACTTGTCAAATTTAACCGGTCCTATTTCTCATAAGAATGTCACTTATTATATATATCCTTTTTATATACATTAATTCAAAAGAGTTAAGTACAAAGAGTATTTCAATAACCAACTACATTTTGCTCATTCACTTGTAGCAACTTGATTTCTATTAATGACAAAGTTTGATTCCATGGATGATATTAAATTGTAAGGACATATCACAACTATATGCCCATTTACTGGTTGTACTATGTACTTAATCAGTTGTACCATGGGGTTGCTTAGGCAATACTTATGAACAGAAGTAATTTGACTGCAAGCCCATAGTAGGAATCAAGAAATGGGGTACAAAGATGACTGACACTTGTCAGGAACCCTAATGTGCCCAAAAGTACATGCTTAAGCATCTTTTGGGCAATTCCAATCTATACAAATATAGGGCACTTTGCATAAGGTAAATAACGACACTCTACATAGCAAAAATATATGTAAATAATAAAAGATTCAATATAACTAGTTTTACCCTTAGATTTCTTTTTCCAACACTTATGACCCGAACATCCACGATCACCCTTTGGACTCTTCTGTTTGAAGAACAGAATGTCGTGACCCGATCCCACCCCTAGGATACCCACAATTGGGAATCCACACTGGTTCAACCTGAAACAAAATGCTCCAGACGAGACTCCAACCTATAACTTCCAGTAAGAAAAGACATAGGGCTAATGTTAAACCAATTGGTTTGATAGTTTTACCATTAGATACAAAGAATAGATGAAACATAATGTAAAGTGTAAAGGTAAAATTTGTCAAGTAACTTTTTATCCGTGACAACCACAAATGTTTTATAAGGCGGGGATGGCCAATTTGTTAGGTGGTGTAGTAATCTTCGTCAATGATCTCTAGCAGCCTAGCAGATGACGAAACCAAATGAGAGTCAAGAGGGTTTGGCACTTTCGCAGTAAAATTTACCATGATTTATTACGTAAAAAATGTGTGTGTAATTTTTTTTTCTAGGTAAAACGTGACTTGGACGATATAAAATGTTGCCTGGTTGAGAAAACATGATTTAGAAGAATAATTAAAAAATTTCATAAATTTTAATGGAGGAGAACATAATGTTCCTGTAATGAAAACATGAACTTTTACCCTATATGTAAAGTTGATCCGGCATTCTTTTATGAGGAAGTAGTAAATATTTTTTTAATGAAAAACATTAATTTTCTAACCACTCACCAAAGTGGCACTGACTCTTCAATGGAGGAGTTCTGTTTCTCAGGTCCGACTTCGAAAATAATTCAGTCGAGTCAAAATATAAAGGTCCGTAGATCTTAACGAAAACTTTTTATTCGCTAATGTACATATATAAAATTTTTATCGACCAACTTGTTATAAGCATAAACCATTCTGAGCATTTAATTATCTCATAAACCATTGCAAATAACCTTATTTTTAACACCAAAACACACACACATATATATATACAATATGTATAAAAACGTTTGTGCCCCGCCGTAGTGCAGCTCGCACACCCTCCGAGCCTCCCATGCTGTTTATATTAGAGGTGCACAACCGGTTTAAAACTTAAAACCTAAACCAGTTTGGTTTGGTCAACAAAAGTTAAAAGCGTTTATAATTGGTTTTGTTCTTGACCAGGTTACGATTGGCTTCGATTCGGGTTTTGACCGATTTTTGTCCGGTTTCAGTTCGGTTAACTGGTTTGAACCGGTTTTAGTGGAGAAAATTACAAACCGGTTCCGAACCTACGGTTACAATCAGTTCCGAACCGGCTTCTACATAATTAATTTCTAAGCGGTGCGGTTACGATTTGATTTTTAGGACGGTTTGATTAATCTATTTATTTGCCCACCTCTAATTTCTATCACGAAGTCCAACGGTGTTGATCAATTGACAAAAGGTATGGTTCAATTGTAACTGTTGAATATAGGACTATAGGATGATGTAAATGTAAGGTATAATTGTACGTTTGTAACAATCTATTCCATCGTTAAGTATTGAACGAATTAATAGAATGAAACATCGATAATTTGAAATTTACTCATCTTCTCTTTCGGTAGCGTTTGGTATACAAGAATGAACCATTATAATAAAATAAAAAAACCAACTGGTCAATGAAATGGAGTAATTTCTTTCATTATAAGATACCTAAAATTCATTCCATCTACCTCTTTTTTGCTTTTTTTTTCTTTTGCATTTTATTCTCTTTTTCACATTAGATCACCTCCACCACCCACTAGAGGTGTTCAAAAAAAACCGGTCCCCGAACCGGTTTGCCGGTTTAAACCGGAAACCGGTTATTTTAAAAACCGGTTTTTTTTAAAACCGGTTTGACCGGTTTACAAACCGCCGGTTTGTATATCGGTTATACTTTTTAGAGCCCAAACCGGTTTTGAAACCGGTTATAAAAAAAACCGGTTTTTTTAAGTAACCGGTTACTAAAAAACCGGTTAACCGGTTTTTTTTATAAACCGGTTTATAACCGTTATAGAAAAACCGGTTAACCGGTTTTTTAGTAACCGGTTAACCGGTTAAAAACCGGTTTATGCCGTTGAGAAACGGCTATATAGCCGTTTTTTCAAGTTTTTGACCGTTTTTTTTTTATTTACCATTCTACCCCCACAAACATCTATATATAGTTTAGGTTGGGTATTGGTTAGAACACACTCGATTATACAACTCCAAACGCTCCAAACGCTCTAAACGTTTATTTCATACGCGATTATTTTGTTATCTCACGCTCTATTATACCACATTACCACTCCATACGCTCTAATTTCGTAATCGATTATCATGGCCTCCCAAAGTGCTACTTCATCCGTCAACATGGGTGCCTCGAACACGGGAGAAACGGTCGTTCGGGTCATCCCCACGAAACGAAACCATGATGTTTGGCAACATTTCGACCTATGCGAAATGTCTAACGGTAGCCAAAAAGCTCGATGCAAACATTGTTTGAAGTTTTATGGCAAAGATGCAAACTCCACTTTAAAAGCGCATGTACAAAGACCCTTTTGCAAGGCCTTGAAGGACGAATCGGGAAGTAGTTCGCAGCCGGAGATGACGAATCAAGGAACGGTGTTTACGTACGACCTTGAAGCGGTACGTCAAAAGTTTTCAAACTTTGTGATTCAAAATACACTTCCTTTCAACCACTTCGACAACCCTCAATTCACGGAGATGATGCAAAAGTATGTTCAACCACGCTACCAACACGTAAGTCGTTCAACCCTTAGAAGAGATTGTCTTAAAGCTTGGAAAAACGCTAAATCCGAACTAATTTCATACTTTTCAAACTTACAAACTGGTGTAAACTTAACAACGGATGTGTGGTCGGTACCTAATGGTTCGCCCGACTCATACATTTGTGTGACGGCTCATTGGGTTGACCCCGAGTCGTGGCAAATGATGAAACGAACCGTTGCGTTTCAATTGTTTGATTACCCGCACACGGGTAGAAATATTTTTAAACTCTTGGATAAAGTCATTCGACAATACAAGATTGAAGATAAAATCTTTTCAATTTCGTTTGATAACACGTCCAACAATACGGCCGCGGTTGGCCATTTAAAATTAAAGTATAAACCTATTTGTGATGGAGCGTTTTTTCATAGCCGATGCATTGCACATATTATCAACTTGGCCATGCAAGATGGGTTAAACGTGATCGAAACGCAAAGAAACAATTTTAAAAGAATGTTACGAGATGTTTTTAGCAACAATAAAACATTTTCAAGATACAAAAAATTTTGTGATGAAGCTAATTGTCAATGGTTGGGGCCCAATTGGGATTGTCCAACAAGATGGAACTCGACTTGTGATATGTTTGAGAAAGCCATCCAACAAAAAGAATCACTAATTGCGTTTCATCAAATAATGTCAAATAGGGGTAAATGTGCACCGTACGATCCTAGAAACTGGTTATTGATTGAGATCGTTACGGAGGTCCTTCAAATTTTTAAATCTTGCACAACTAGTTTATCCGGGGTTTACTATCCAACAAGCCCCATTGCTTTACCAAAAATTGCTGTCATGTGCACAAAGTTGGGTGAACTTCATTGTAGGGGTGCACCTTATTTTGATATGGGTGTAAAAATGAAAGAAAAATTTAGAAAATATTTTCAACAACTACCCGCTGTTTTGACATGTGCTGCTGCGTTAAACCCTTGCATAAATGTTGGTGGTGTTGAAGCTTTAATAGAAAAAATTTGTGATGAGCTAGAGTTAAACGACGATCAAAACCCCTATTATAACCAAACTTTAAAGAATGCTTTCAACACCACCTTGTCTAACATGTATGATGTTTACCTTACAAAATACGGGTCGTCTTCCCAAATTCATGACTCGTTAAGAGCTGTTGCCCAATCCCAATCCCAAACCGACCTTGAAATGGGGATGTACTACATGATTTGGGAAGACGCCGGTAAACGTCAAAAGGTAAACACCCCAAGCAGTGAACTTGGAAGGTATGGTGGTACCAACTTTGTGAAACACATGACTCCAGATGAATTTAGAAGTCTTGATTTGCTGGCTTGGTGGAGAGGTAAGGAGGATGAGTTTCCGATCCTCGCCGCCATGGCCAAAGATTTACTAACGGTCCAAGCTTCCACGGTAGCTTCGGAGTCTGCTTTTTCTGTTTCTGGCAGGGTTATATCGATTAGGAGGACTCGACTCACTCCACCTGCTGTAGAGATGTCTATTTGCTACAAGGATTACTTGGACTCTTTAGATAGGGCACAACATCAACGCTCACTCGAGGGGGAAATGGACTATGAGGCGGGCTTGTATGAAGACGAGGTCAATCAAGGACACACTCAACCAATGACCGATGAAGAAGCCGCGTACGACGATTACCTAAGGAATAGCTCGGGATCGGGTAGCGATGAAAATAATGAGTAAGAAACAGCAAGTTGTTAATGTAATCGTGTCTAAGCATTCTTTAATGTTTGTATTTTTGAGTTACGAATATGCGATAACGATTTAATGTTTGTATTTTTAATGTAAAGGCTATAAATGAAAGTTATGTATTTTTGAGTTACGAATATGCGATAACGATTTAATGCTTGTAGTTACCCGGTTTGTTTATACTGTGAAAAAATAATGGTTATTTAAAAAAAAAAAAAAAAACCGGTTAACCGGTTAGACCGGTTATTAAAAAACCGGTTAATAAAAAACCGGTTTATTAACCGGTTCTAACCGGTTCCTAAACCGGTCCTAACCGGTTTGACCGGTTATGGTTTTCATACAAAAAAACCGGTTATTAACCGGTCCGGTTATTAACCGAACCGGTTTTTTAAAAAAAACCGATTTGTGCACCTCTACCACCCACCCTCCCACCACCACCACCCTCTCACCACATTCGGGTCGGTTTGGTGATTTGGGTCGGTTCAGTTCGGGTATGATTGACCTAATATCTGTGCAATGTATCAGATCCCCAAAAATCTAGAAAAAAAAGCACAAAACAGTATGTTAGACCATGTGTAGTGGGAGAGTTATGGGTAAAGTTATGGCCTATAACTCTCCCTTACACCGCCCCCCTCAAAGTTACGGGGAAAGTTATATGTTCAAAGTTATGTACATAACGTGCATGGAAGGCAAAAATAAAAAAATAAAAAAAAAATAAAGTTATGGCTTTTTGGAGGCTTTATGACTACACTCTATTTTTGTATAAAACCATAACTCTGACTGGGCGCCACGTGTCGCATAATGCCTGGGAGTGGGACTTTATTACTACACATGGTCTAACATACTGTTTTGTGCACAATTATGTTGAAAAACAATTATTAGAATCTATTATCCAAGTGTAATCAACTTGAAATTACATATAGTTGATCTTTATGATTCAACAATTGAGTGTGTAATATTTATTCAAAATACTAGGTGCGCAAGGAGGCAAACAAACAAGATTTTAGCAACTATATAAACTCTTTAACAATAATTAAATGCTGGAGTAAATATGGATAAAATTTAAATACAATAGCCAAGTACCTAACACAACATATAAAAATTAAAAAACAATCCAATTCAAGAATTGAACTAGAGACATGAACATTAATAACCAAAGCTTTTGCCATTCAACCACTTCAAGATTTTGGTTAAGTGGTGCACTTCAATTTTATAAGGGAGTGCACTCCAGATTTTATATATAGAGTTAAACTATTATTTCGAAACTCGGGGGTTCTCGTGCACCCCCTCCTATCAACGTAAATCTGCCCCTACCCGCCACCACCAACCACCGTTACTGCCAGCGACCTACCAATGCCACCCACGACCACCGCCACCTACCACTATTACCGCCATCTCCTACCAATTTTATTTTTTTCCATCTTTTATAGCCTACCAGGCAACACAATGTAATAATCATTATATTCCCATATGGTAACTGTTGCTACAACAATTATAAGACCAATGATAGCGAATGGACTGGTTAGGCTAACGGGCTTCAAGGGTTCCGATTAACCTAACGCGGGTCATCTTCTCCCTCTACGTTTGCAAAACGTAGAGAGAGGTTCACTAGTTTAGTTGTTTTTGTTATAGTTCACCGAAGATTCAAGACCGAGATGTTTGGAACCGGTTCTTGGATGAAGTTCTTGGTGATGCTATGGTGTTCTTGAAGTAAGAAAGAAGCAAACAAAGTGCAAGTTTCTCAAAGAAGAAGAGAATATCAGAGAGTATATGTTAAACTCTCAGATCTGGTGTGTTCTTTAATGGCTGAGTTGTATTCCTTTTATAGAGGGAGGAATGCAATGTATCACTTCTTTTCCTTTTCTTTCGGCCATCTTGTCTTTGACCCTTTCACCAAATGGGCCAATTCTCCAGACTTAACAGCTTCCTCAATTCTTCTCTTGAGTTGAAAGCAATCGTTTGTGTGGTGACCTTTTTCTTCGTGAAACTCACAGAACTGGGTGGAGTTTTCGTTTTTCTTGCTTTTGGGCAAGGGTCGGGGAGGTCGAAAGTTGTGTTTTACTTCTTCGGTGGCAAGGATCTCCTGAGGGGTTTTGGTTAAGGATGTGAAGTTCACAGTCTTTTCCCTGCTTGGAAGGTTCCGACCTTCGGGCCTTCGTTGATCTGAGCTTCTTGGATGTCTATCATAGGGACTGAAGTTCCTTCTCTTTCGGTTGGGGCTGTTGCCCCGCCAACTAGGAGCTCTTTTTCTTTGTTCTTTGAAATCAACTGCCTCTTCTCCTCTGATATGAACCTCAGCTCGTTCGAGAGCTTCTTCAAGGGTTTTGGACAGGCACTTGTTAAAGTCTCTTGTGAGGTATTTGGAGGTGATGACGTTCATGAAGCCAGCCACCCTCATTTTTTCATCGCCCCCCGCATATGTCAACCCTTACTTCTTATATCTTTCGATGAACTCTCGAAGGTTTTCATCATATTTTTGTTTTATCTGGAAAATTACCGTGGCATCCTTGACGTACCTTCTTTGTTGAGAAAAGTTGGCCAAGAATCCCTTGCTTAGGTCGTCGAAACTTTGAATTCTTTGGGTAGGAAGGTCGTTGAACCATATCCTGGCTTACCCGACAAGTGTTTGCATGAACATTAAACAACATTCAGCGTGGGACCACTTTTCAAATCAGGCAGCACCGGTAAAGATTTGGAGGTGGTCTTCGGGATCCTCGGTCCCATCATATGTTTTTATATGAGATGGCATCTAGATTTTCGTTTGAAAGTCATAATCGGCAATTTGTTGAGAGAAGCAAGATAGGTTACCGGGCTTATAGGGCTTTGCAAGGTCTTCTTCTTCCCTTGTATCGAGATTATTACTGGTTGTTCCTTGGTGAGTACTCAGCGCTTGGTTGATGAGCTGGGTCCAAGGAAAGGGTGCCATCATTTGAGCCATTATCTGAGGCATGAGGTTAAAACCTTGAAGGCTTTCAGTAGTTGTTGATGTTTGGTTTGTTCTCATGGGGGTGCTCATTGCTGCACTCTGAGCCAAAGGCAAGACCGACATGGCCTACTCCCATGTAGTGGCTGTAGGAGGAGGAACACTTGAAGCTGGTGACTGCAATATTTGTTCAAGAGTGGTTTCATGTCCAAGGGGTTGTGAAGTGAACAAAGGGAAAGCCGTTGGGCTTGGTCTCCCGTAGTATAAGGAGATGGGTTAAAAGGTTGGCAGGTTACGCTTGGGCCAGCTTCAAAATGAGAAGCAGCTGATCGTGAGCTGGCCAAAGCGGAAGGCGGACGTCCGAGCGATAGTGAGGCTTCCGGATCGACATAATCCAGCTTTAATCGTATCCCTTTTTCTCTTTCTTGGCTCACGTGTTGGTTAAGAAGAGATCTTAGTTGTAAGAAATGTCGTGATACCCCTTCCGGTGTCAAGTCGGCTCGCTCCGGGATATTCGAGGTTCCTACGTGAGGAGTAGGAACTTCGGATCGTGAAGGGGTTGGAGTTCGGAAAGGTGAAAACTCGAGGAGCGAAGGTCCCGTCGGAGTACTTCCCGGAGTAAAAAAAGGCGTCGTGGCGGCCGGAGTTTGTTAGTCGGCATTTGGTTTCGCCGTTCTTGACACTTGGTCAACTTCTTCGGGAGATTCACTTTCCGACATGATGATTTTGATGAAAATGGAGCTACACTACTGGTCTTTAGGATAAAGTAAGCGGCGTAGCCCCACGGTGGGCGCCAACTTGTTGCTACAACAATTATAAGACCAATGATAGTGAATGGACTGGTTAGGCTAACAGGCTTCAAGGGTTCCGATTAACCTAACGCAGGTCGTCGTGTCCCTCTACGTTTGCAAAACGTAGAGAGAGGTTCACTAGTTTAGTTGTTTTTGTTATAGTTCACCGAAGATTCAAGACCGAGATGTTTGGAACCGGTTCTTGGATGAAGTTCTTGGTGAAGCTATGGTTTTCTTGAAAGGTGAAAACTCGAGGAGCGAAGGTCCCGTCGGAGTACTTCCCGGAGTAAAAAAAGGCGTCGTGGCGGCCGGAGTTTGTTAGTCGGCATTTGGTGTTGCCGTTCTTGACACTTGGTCAACTTCTTCGGGAGATTCACTTTCCGACATGATGATTTTAATGAAAATGGAGCTACACTACTGGTCTTTAGGATAAAGTAAGCGACGTAGCCCCACGGTGGGCGCCAACTTGTTGCTACAACAATTATAAGACCAATGATAGTGAATGAACTGGTTAGGCTAACAGGCTTCAAGGGTTCCGGTTAACCTAACGCAGGTCGTCGTGTCCCTCTACGTTTGCAAAACGTAGAGAGAGGTTCACTAGTTTAGTTGTTTTTGTTATAGTTCACCGAAGATTCAAGACCGAGATGTTTGGAACCGGTTCTTGGATGAAGTTCTTGGTGAAGCTATGGTTTTCTTGAAGTAAGAAAGAAGCAAGCAAAGTGCAAGTTTCTCAAAGAAGAAGAGAATATCAGAGAGTATATGTTAAACTCTCAGATCTGGTGTGTTCTTTAATGGCTGAGTTGTATTCCTTTTATAGAGGAACGAATGCAAGCCTTTTATCCAATGGATAAACTAATGAACCTCCAGTTTGGTAGAGGGTTGACCTTTTATGGGCGGGAAGCTTTTGACCTTCGGTTAATGATTATAATAATATTACTTTTTCTGAGCGTGTCCCCTCTTTTGAGGGATGATGTGAACAGTGATTTGACGTGGTACTGTTGCACGTGCTTACTATTCACGTACTTGTTTTCGTTATTTGGGCGGGAAAACTAACATTTTAACCTTCTAACCATTTTAGCGTTAATGTGTAAAAGCCATTTTACCAGACTTTGAGCTACCCCCGTCATCAGCCCCCTAAGTCAGAGGTTTTAAATAAGTAGGCTCAAAGGATTCTGACTTTTGCACACATTTTGTTATTGCTTAAAGGCTTCGAGGATTTGAACGGTTTTGCTTATTTTTTGAATTTCTGACAAGACAGTTGATGTGATGGTTACTGCAGATTGCGGTTTCCAAAAACCGCTCTTATTAATAGTAACAACTGTTCATGTCTTCATTTTTTCTTTTAAAGTTCCACAATATTCTTCAAACACTCATTAAGTTCCTTTCGATCTTTCATCAGGTTAGTTCAAATCCTTCCCTTTTCTTTCGAAATTATGGGTGCTCGTAAGGATCTATTGGTGAGTTATTCCCGATTAACCCAAGAGGAGGTTGAATCGTTTTGCCTCGATTGGGGTATAGGTTTGCCGACGCTTCGATCGACCGTTGTCCGGCGGGTTCGATTGCCCTTTATTGTCACCATTTTGAGTTTTCGAACGTTCGCCATCTGTTTCGGTTTTTGTTTTGAACGTGTTAGAGTATTATCGTGTGTCTTTTGGTCAGATTCACCCCTTAGGGCTTGCTAGGGTTTTGCATTTTGAGGTTTTATGTAGGGCTCTAGGTATGATCCGTCGTTGTTGAGTTTTCGCCGTTTCTCCCGTCTAGTGAAGAACGGCGATTGTGGGATAAGCCTAATCGGTATCCCGTGCTTATGAGAGATGATAAGGGTATGCATTTTCTTGTCTTGCATTTGTTTTGTTTTCATGATATGGTTATTGACAAACTTCCTTTGTTTTTTTTAGATATGTCGGCCTTAGATTTTGTGAAGAGTGATGATACTTTCGATGTTGGATTCGGGGATGCTGCGGCTACTGTTTGGGAAAACGCTGTGGTTCGAGGATAGGAGACTAGGTTCGAAGGTTCAGGGTATGTGGGAGTTCCGAACGTTAAAGGCTTCACTAAGTCTACCGCTCCTAAAGTTTCTACCCGTCGCTCTAATCGGCGTTTGTTGAAGTCTTCTGGTCCATCATCTTCACATGAACCAGTGGATGTCAGTGATGATGTTCAAGTTGTTGAGGATCAGGGTCCAAGTGTAGAGGTGGAGAAGGAGCAGGGTTTGGTTGTGACTAGGAAGAAGAAGTCTGTTGGTAAAAAGGTTGCGACATCTACTGTTCAAGGGTTGGGTGGAGATGAGGTTAATGTTCCTGATTGGAACGTTAAAGTTAATGACAACTTTAAAGATCCAGAGGTTTGTTCCGAAGTGTTGGCTAACTTTGCTCCCCCCTGGAGTTCGTAACACCATATCTGAGATGGAGGGTGATGCCATGCTTTCAAGGTTGATTCTTAGCTCTTGCAACCTTTCTGCCCTTTTAGCTGAGGGCGTCACTCGCTTTCGGAAAGGGATGCAAGAGTATGAGGAGTTCTCCAAGAAGAAAGAAAGGATGAAGGCTTCTATGGCGGCGATGAAAAAAAATGTTGACGGTTTTTCAAAGAAGGAGGAGGATTATGTGAAGAAGATTGATGAGCTTTCTCGTAGTCATAAGATTGAGGTTGCCGGGTTGAAGAAGAAGATGGAAGCTGATAGGTTTAAGCTGGAAGCTGATAGGGAAGCCTTGGAGGTTAGAAGAAAGCTTTTGATATGGAGAAGGAAGGCTTGAAGGTTTCAGTCACCCAAGCCACTAATGACAACCGGTGGCTGATTGAGCATGGGTTTCATCAGGTTGTGACCTACCTGCTTCATTCATCTGAATTCAACTCCGTGCTTGGTGGTGTGTACACAAAGTTGCTTAACTATGGGAAACACTTGGGTTTGGTTTCTGGCTTCAAACTTCATGAGGCTAGTCAACCCTTGGAGCAATCGCCTATGTACAATCGTGAAGCTTCCAAGCTCTTTTCGGATTCCGTTCATGCAATGGAAAGGCTTACTTACCCCTACGTGGGTGAAGTTTCATCTTGTTTGCAGGGTTTAAAGCCGGCTGGGCTTGATGAGAAAATTTGTTCTGAGGTGCTTGATGCGTTATCCAAGAAGCGTTCTGGCTCAGGTGATAGTGAAGAGACTTTTCCGGAGATAATAGTGGGTCTCATGCGGCCAGTCTCGAAGGTTCAGCTGTCGTTGGTGATTTGAAGGCGAGGAAGTCCAAGAAAGGCAAGAGTGGTGAGGCTAGTACTTCAAAGCCTGTCTCTGATGTTTGAACAATTTATTCGTAGCTATCTTAGCACTTTGAACAATGTTGTGTGTTTTAAACAATTTAGGTTTAGCATGGAACCCTTAAGGTTTCTGCTTTATGGTTGTTGTTGGCCCTTGTTGGCCGTTTGAACACTTTTATGGGAATCCTTGTGATTTCCTTGTTTAGCCTAGATGACTTATTATGGATGATGCTAATTATGGCCTTAAAAGGCCTTTTTATGAATCGTAATGTTCGATGTTTTGTATTTTTGTTGCTTGCCTTGTTTGTTTGATGTGTTTTTTAGCTAACTTTCCTTAAGAAGTTTTAGTGCTGCAGTCACTTTAGCTTCAAGGCTTCATTAGGTAAAAAATACATGTTGGCTATCCTTTGTATAATTACTTAGTGTATATTTGTTTCGTAAACTTTTTCAAAGCTTAAGGAACGGATTGATGTAGGCTGTTCAGACCCGTCTATGAAACAAGTTTTGTTTGAAAAATTTTCTAAGTCTCATGGAGTTGGATTGATATAGGAACTCACCCTTTATATAGGTTCATTTAACCCTTGAACCTATTGAGCGATGTGGCCTGGGATCTCATCCCCTTACATGGCCCTTGCCATGGAGTTTCTTGCTAGGTTCTCAACCTGATTATAGGATAGTAAAGACAAGTTATGATAAAGACTTCATCACACATTCAAGAGGTTGTTGTTTACAAAAAGGAGAGCTATACATCTCTTGAAATACATTTTAATATCTTGACTAGACATGGAACCTTTTAAGGTTTTTGCCGTTCCAGTGTCTTGGAAGCTTTTTTCCTTCTACGTCGGCCAGTTTGTAGGATCCACCCTTGTGAGCTTCGAGGATTGTGTATGGTCCTTCCCACTTTGGGCCGAGTTTTCCTTGGTTTTCTTTCTTGCTGGCCTCATTTTTTCGGAGTACAAGATCTCCTGGCCTGAAACGTTCATGTTTTACTCTTGCATTGTAATAAGCTTCCATTTTTTTGCTTGTACTTAGCCTCTTGTATCGCGGCTTGGTCTCAGATTTCTTCAAGGAGTTGCAAATTCAACATGGTCTCATTGTTGTTTGATTCGAGATCCATGTTGAGTGTTCTTTGAGTCACAACTCCGACTTCTGCTGGGATTACGGCTTCCGATCCGAACACTAGGCTGTAAGGCGTTCGTTTGTGACTTGTTTTTTCGGTTGTTCTTATTGCCCATAGAACATTTGGGAGTTCTTCAAGCCAATTGTTGTTATGCCTTCCCAGCCTTGATTTGATTCCTTCCATAATGGTTCTGTTTGTTTTTTCAACCTGGCAATTGGATTGTGGGTATGCAACTGAGCTGAAAACTTGGGTGATTCTGAATTCCTTACACCATGTGCTAAAAGGCTTCTCAGCAAATTGTTTCTCATTATCCGTGACCAACACTCCTGGCAGCCCATAGCGATAAATGATGCTTTCCCATAGAAAGTCGATGACTTGTTTGCCGTTATTTTTGCAAGTGGTTTGACTTCGGGCCACTTGGTGAAGTAGTCAACGGCCACTAACAAAAATTTTACCCCACCCTTGGCTGGTGGAAATGGACCAACGATATCCATTCCCCACTTGTGAAATGGCCAAGCCGAGGAGATGAGAACTAGATCGCGTTTGGGGATTTTGGGAACTGGTGCATGAATTTGACAAGCTACACATTTCTTAAGTTGTTCTGTTTTATCTCGGTGCATCGTGGGCCAGAAGTATCCAAGGTTCATCAATTTTTCAACCACCGTTCTTGGCCCAAAATGAGCTCCACATATCCCCTCGTAAACCTCTTTGACTATATATTGACTTTGTTTAGGGCCCACACATCTTAGTAGTGGTGCAAGGTAAGCCTTTTTATAAAGGGTTTCTCCTTGCAACACATATTGTCGGGACTTGATTCGAACCCTTTCAGCCTCTGTCTAGTCCATAGGTAACTCACCATTTTTGAGGAACTTTTCTATGGGAGTCATCCAATTGGGACCTTCTTCAGTGATTACATCTTGAACCTCCAATTCTTGGATTGAAGGAGTTTTCAACACTTCAACCAAAACTTTCTTGGTGAGGTGTGCAAATGTGAGGGATGCTAGTTTGCTCAGGGCATCAGCTCTTTTGTTTTGTGATCTTGGGACTTGTTTGATGGTGCATTCTTGAAACGTGTTCATCAATTCCTTTGCCTTATCACGATACTTCTTCATGTTGGGTTCTTTTGCTACATAGCTATCATTGACTTGACTTGAAACAAGCAACGAGTCTGTGAAGACTTGTAGCTTTTGGATCTTCATCTCTTTGACAATTTTCAGACCAGGGATCAATGCTTCATATTCAGCTTCGTTGTTGGTGGTCTGAAAGCATATGTAAATTCTAACCCTTCGGGGTTGATTAAAATGAGCCCAGCTCCCGACCCTTCAATGCTGGAAGCTCCATCGGTAAAAAACTTCCAGGCATCAGGGTCAGAAGGTTCAGTGGCAGTTGTATGTATTTCAGGAATGACTTGGTTCGGGATTTCTACAATGAAATCCGCCAGGACTTGGGCTTTGACAGCTTTTTTTGGGACATAGGTGATGTTATGTTCACCTAGCTCGACAGCCCATTTGGCTAATCGGCCTGAATTTTCTGTTATTTCAAGCACACTCTTGATGGGTTGGTCAGTGACCACTTGTATAGGGGGTGCTTGAAAGTACTTTCGAAGCCTTCTGGCAGTTTGAGTTAAGGCCAGAGCAAGTTTTTCCAAAGGAGGATATTTGATCTCTGACAGTTTTAATGTTTTACTAAAGAAATAAACGGGTACCTAAACTTTGTTTCGTTCGATGGTTAGAACCGTGCTTAATGCTTCTTCAGCCACTGAGAGATAGACAGAAATCAGTTCTCCTGTTTCGGGGGCTGCAATAGCTGGAAGTGAAACCAAGTGTTGCTTCATTTGGTTGAAGGCTTCCTCCGCTTCTTCCGTCCACCTGAAGTCTTTTTTATTGGTGCATCCCTTTAGTGTTTTGAAGAAGGGTAGGGATTTCTCAGCGAGCTTGGAGGTAAAACGCTTCAAGGCTGCAAGCCTTCCGTTCAGACTTTCCACTTGTTTTTTGCTTTGTGATGATTTAGTATAATATTAAGATTTGGTGAAGATAAGGTTATTGAAGTTCTAATTCGTTTTTAATATTAATGGTAAAAATATGGACATGTTATAATATTATATAACTTATATTGAGGCTTAAGTTTCGGGAGTCTCTGTACTTTTATAAATGCGATTTTTAGCCGTTTTAAGCGATTTTAAGGGGTTTTAAGAGTTATTTGACGAGTTTGAAAGTTATAAGAGTGTAAATTAAGTTAAACCAAGTTAAATACCAATAAATACAGTTTTTATTAATACGAAATATCCGAATTACATTCCCGAGTCGAGTAAATGAATACGAATATAAATACGAAAAATCCGAATGTTACATATGGTCTACTATACATGATTGGGTCAAACTACCTAAATGGGCCAATTTTGACACGTTGGAGGAGATGCCCGGTTACCCGAATAATTTAATAATGAATTGACAATGAGGAATGCAAAGTGGTGCAATTTATCTCGGTGGTAACTTGTTGGATGATATGGAAAGCTAGAAACTACATAATTTTCAATAATGCGCCTATTAATATGTTCAAAGTGATCAACGACATTAAGTCCGTTTCCTTCTTGTGAGTGAAACATTGTGCCAAGGTCTCGAGCTTGGAATGAGAGAAATGGTGTAAGTTTAGCTTAATTAATTTCCTCATATGAGGCGTTTTGTACTTGGTTTTGACTTTTTCTGGTTGTTTGGGCTACTTTTTTTCTTGCTAGTTGTCCCCATTTCGTTTTTTCTTTTTTGAGATTACTGGTCTTTAAAACCTAAAAAACAAATAATTAACTACGGCCCACTTCGATAGGTCGTAGCCCTTTATTTGTTGCATCCACAATATCACCATATTCCCCTTTAATTCCTTCTTTTACTTTGAACTCTATTATAATCAATTAAATAACATGAATTTAAATGGATATCTTGAATATCAAATACACCTATAGATGTCAACCAACCATATATTTTCAGCTATAATTTAATTTCTATTATAAAACACCATCATATTTATTTAACTACACTCATGACTCTTGTACACTTGATTTAATTAAAATCATAAAAGTGACATAATGTTGAATCATTTGACCACAAGATATATATTTTTATTTCTTTTAGCTCAAATAAATCGTTCTAGCTCGTTTATCAAATTTAAAAACCACAATGTTATTATATTCAAACAAGTATTTTAACTAAAAATACAATTTTATTAACAATTAGTCACAACCAAACACCCACTCATCATTCCTTCACCTCTATCGTTCCCGTACCACCTTCACAGGACCAAACTGGCCTAAACCATATGAAACTGATCATTTAGGTGTTTTATAGAAGTCCGAACAGAAACCTATACCAAGTATACCTATACAAGTTTGACTTTTCATAGTCTACCAAAACATGCAGCTCCACAACAAAAAGAAAAAGAAAAAAAGAAAAAGAAAAAGAAAATCTTCATCATCTCCAACACCATCTTGATCAGCTTGAACAAGTTCCTTCTTTAATAGTGAAGTTCCTTGGAATGTCATTATAGCATGGCATGATTGCCTTAGCTCATCAAGCTGGAATCCAAACACATAATTAGAAAAATTAGACTTGATGTACACAAAACGGGTAACGAGTATGTCAGGCCGAGTTTGGTTGAACCGCAAACACCTTTGAAGGTGCTAAGGGAACAATGGAGGTGAAAGAGGTTGAAGGCTGTTTCAAAAGCCAATCTTCGGCGAGCTGAAACAAGTTTTATGGTGGAGGTGGGTGGTGGTTGTGATGTAGGTGGAAGTGGCTGGTAATGGAGGGATATTAGGGTTTGACTTTGAAGAAGAAGGAAATGTTTGGTGTGGACTGTGGGATCCAATTTTTTAATATTAATTCGTTAAAATAATGCCATGTCAGTATTACCACTAACGAGGATAGTTTTCAGTTAGCGAGTGAGTGATAGAAACAAATATGATGAAAGTTAGGCGTAATATATATCAAATCAAAAGTTGGGAATGGTACGAGCCAACGCGTGAAAGTTGAAAGTATTAAAAATTAATATATCTTTATTTCATTATCTTTTTTTTCACAAATCAATACTTTAATTCACATTAAAAAAATAAATTTATATAAAACAATGACATTTTTAATTATAGAATCTTATGTTAATTTCTTTTTTAATTTTCAGTTTTGGCTTAAGATACCCATTCAATTTAATTTGTTACATAAAATAAATGCTAAAGAAAATAAATTTGTTAACCAGGTACTAACCCTAACATGACCCAAATAGCTAAACAGTTTCACAGGTTCGACCCTAACCCGGCATACCAAAGTGAAAGCTGTGAATTTCCTGTTGTTGTATCACTAATTCACATAATGTAGACCGAGATTTTGTACATATATGGTCAAATTTTTTGTTGAACAATTACTAAAAATCTACTTTTATAAACCAAGGTGTTAGAAGATCTGATCTTGGTTTTAAACACCAATAGACTTACCTTTTTTTCACGACAAAATGCAAATCATCAAACGGCGTGATTGTGACCAAAGAGTTGGTTTCTTATCATCCTGTAGGTAATACAACAATCTATGTTGTAAACAATAGCAATCATGTTTAAAACATAAATTAAAAAAATGCCTTCCAAAGTGGATCAGGACCACCGACAGAAAGAACTCACGATTGACAATGATTGTTCATTGCAAATGATGCTTCGCCACCTAGAGTAAACATGAACTTTTATCCAACCCAAGTACTTCAATTGATATATTCTAATTTAAGGTGTTGTTGCCTCAATGCGTATCTATACACTCGATTTTTTTACATCTTTAATCAACCATAGTTTCATGCTTTATACCTATAAATTTTGTTAACAAACGGTTGATGACTTGTCATAGCCAATCCGAGTGTGACAAATTGCAACTCGTGCAATCAGAGATTGACACGTTGCACCTTTTAGTCATGACTTGTCATAGCTAATCAAAGTGTGACACATTGCAACTAGTGCTTTAATAGAGTGACACATTGCACCTCTTAGTCATGACTTGTCATAGCCAATCAAAGTGTTACAAATTGCAACTTGTATAATAATAGAGTGGCACGTTGCAAATTTTAGTCACACCGATGCATGTATTTCCTCTTATCCAATACCAAAGACAAGTCTAGACTTTCCACCTTGACTTTTATTAACTTCATCATCTTAATGTAGTTATGATTAGCTTTACAAACTATGGTCCTAACCAAATCTCCCCGTATTAATTTATTGACTTAAATTCTAGCATCCTATATTTATCGTAGGAAACAAACCCTTCATTCTATATGAAGCCATCATTAAAACACATATATAACATACCTAGTTAAACCAAGTAGAAGTGGAAAAAATAAAATAGTAAATAAAGTGATGGAAGAAGCAAATGAAACATACACTTCTCATCACAAACCTTTAAGTTGGTTGATATATTCAATTACTTTAAATGATCTAAATGTTGTGGTCTAATAAAAAAGTAAAGTAATTATGATCTTTTAATTACCTTTAGAATACATGTAAGTAAGGTCGTCTCTACAGGGAATTGGTGGAAAGTGATTAGTTTATAAACAAGGTTAACTAAATACTAGAGCAAATTGTATTTTTAAATGATTTTGATAATAAAACAAGTAACTTGATTATGATTAAAATTCAATATAAAGAAAGCACAACCCTTCAGATTTTCGGTTCTATGATCCACCCAAACCAGCTTAACTAGATAGATCCCATATGGACATGGTCTTGTAAATGGTTAATTCAAGTGATAATTAAACACAAATTTTTAATACTAACTCGTACACTCTAATTAGCAAATTATAAACGCCAACTACCCCTTAATACCAAACAACTCACGATGCAAGAAAACTGAAAATGATAAAAGACGGACAATTGAAACGTAAACAATTCGTTTAAATAGATCAAAACCCAAATATTTTTCAAACAAAGAAAAACTATCCAAAGAACTAAGGCTATACCCATTCACAATCTCACAATCTCAATCTCACGTTATAAAATTAATTTCTCTTTCCTGAATCTATATAATTTAACACATTCCAATCTTTTACTCCCATTAACAACCCAATCTCATCCTTTTTTTATTAAAAAAATTCAATTTATAATTAGTTTTGATTAACTATATAATTATAATTAAGTAATTATATTTTTTTAAAAAATATATTAATGAAATATTATTTAAAACTTTAATTTTATTTAAAAATACGATTTTTTAAACGAACTCCATTTTTAACGAAATTTATATCGGAATGTTTATTAAAAAACTAAGTAAGACTATGTTTTTATATTTTTTAAAAAAGTTAAATATAAAAAGTTAGAAAACGAAAACCAAAATATATAGGGATATTGGTTTTTAATACTCTCAACTTTAATCCTTTGGTAGGGAACACTCCCAACTTTCGCTTTGCTACTCATCGCTCCCAACTTTCACATTATTTTCTTCTGTCACACCTTAACTAACGGAGCACTGACTCCGTTAGTTTTTTTTGCTGACGTGGACTATTTTTACACGCGTGCATGCTTAGGTGGAAAATGACTATTATTTTTTTATATTAAAAAACCCCAATTACATATACCTCCACCTCCATCCCTACCAAATATAGAGTCAACTAGCCGGAAAAGCTTGAAACACAACCAACGGAACCCTAGCCATAATTGCACCTCACTATTAATGCTTCCCGAGGAACATGAATGCAGGTGGAAGCTCTTCGGAACCCCTCGCCGGAATAGCGAATTTTTGCCGGAAAAGCTTGAAACACAGTGAACGGAACCCAATCGTCATAGCACCTCACTATTAATGCTTCCCGAAAAAAAAGAATGCGGTTGGGAGCTCGACAGAAACCATTCTCCGGAATAGCGAGGTTCGCCAGAAAGCTTAACAGACTACCGGAGTTGCATTTCAAAACACCGGGATGCTTCCTACCGACTCAATGCTTCTGTAGTAACTGCCGGAGACCAAGAGTTGTCTGAACTTCTGAGCCACCTGCGACCCCTTTGCCGGAGCATCATCAACGACTGGTGGTTGCACAGATACGACAACCGTTGTCGACTTTATTACAGTTAAGGGTGGATATTAGTTTGGGACAAATGGTTGTTTGAGGTGGAAGGAGAGGTGGGGGTGGTGGTGGTGAAGGGTGGTGGTTTGGGTGGAGGTAGTAATGGAGTTAGGGTTTTTTTTAAGAAGAAGAAGAAGAGATGATTTGGTGTGTGGACTCATAATTTATATTATTATTTTATTTAAAAAATGACACGTTAGTAAAAAACCAACGGAGCTAGTACTTCGTTAGTTAGGGAGTGATAAAAGAAAATAAGGTGAAAGTTGAGAGCGAATGGTAGCAAATCGAAAGTTGGGAAATGTTCCCTACCAAAGGATTAAAGTTGAGAGTATTAAAAACCGATATCCCAAATATATATATATATATATATATATATATATATATATATATAGTTGTTAAGAAAAAAAGGGAAAAATAAAATAAAAGCAATATAACTTATATTTTGGTGAAGATATGGTTATTGATGTTTGTTATAGTATTATATAGAGTTAAGTGTCATTTTAGTACCTGTGGTATGGTCAACTACGCAACTTTAGTACCCATTCTTTATTTTGTGCAACCGGCTACCCGAGTTTCAAAAAACTTGCAATTCTAGTACTTTTTTTAACTTTGTCAATTTTTCTCTGTTAAATCAAGGGTATTTGGGTAATTTTACCTTTCTTCTCTATCTCTGTCTTCTACATCATCTCCCCTTCTACCTATTCCCCACAACCACCACCATTTCTTAAAGATACCACCATATTTGTATATCTCATCACCATTTCTGACAAGATATCAACATATATATGTTTAAAATCCCCACCACAACATATCCATGTTTAAAACCACAATCTAGCAACCATCGTCGGACCGCCGCAACAACCTAGCAACCATCGCCGGACCGCCGCAACAACCTGATAACCACAGCCAGACAAACCGCAACACCCAGCCACCACCGTCGGACCGCCGCAACAATCCAGCAACCATCGCCGGACCGCCGCATGTGACAACTGCCCAATCCGACCCGACCCAGGTACCCGTTTTCGAATCCGATTCTTTTTATGATTTAAAATTTGAGTATTAATCTTTGTAAATTTAACATTAAATAAATCTGATATATATATATATATATTTATATATTACTTACTAATAATAATAATTCCTTCCCGCCGTCCCGCCCCTTTTTCTCTTGTCTCCGTCCCGCCCCTTTGCTTAACCCTTAAGCCTTGAAACCCTTTTTCTTTTAACTCTTTGCTTGTCCTTTGGTTCTTCCCGCCTAAGGATGTCTACGCAGCTCCACGCGCCAGACTCCTTACAAGGAAGCCTGCGCGAAGACCAACTGTTCCTGCGATACGCGAGGCGAACTGTTCCCGCAGCGCGCTAAGAATTGTAGTTCTTCCCGCGGCGCGCTAAGGATTATAGTTCTTCCCGCGGCGCGCTAAGAATTGTTCTATGTCTGCCTTCGCCCTCGCGCGCGCTCGAGTCTTCTCGCGCTAGACCTTAAGTCTTTTCTTCAGTTTAGGTCAGCCTGTATGCTTTTGAAATATCTTATCTTTTGTATGAGCACTGTAGGTCAGTTCCGACATCTGTCCGAAAAGCCACTTTCGGCGCAGCATGCGCACCAATCCTATTGGTTGACAGAAAAAGTGACTGACATAATCCTTTTAAATCTTCTTTTGCATGTCTTGAACAGTGCTTTATCTGACACCTCCCATGCTTTGACCTGTAACCTGTCAGCTTTTCCCCATCCCCTGCAGCTGCCGGCATATCTTTTGATATCTTTTGCTTTTGGTTTCTTGTGCTTTTTGATATCTTTTGCTTGATTTGATATGATCTTTTCCCCTTTTCAAGGGATTGTGTTCCCTTGGGTTTTCCTATAAATCAAGCTATTTTCTTGTTTATTAACACTACACACACTACACTTAAACACTCCCAATCTCTCTCCCTTTGCTCTCTGCCGTAGTTCCTCAGCAGCGCCTCCAACTTCTCTCTTTGCCTCCGTCTTCTCTTCTGTTCTGCCCTGAATCTCGGTAATTATAAATATATATATTTTGTTTTAATTTGTTTAACTAACAAAAATCGATACTTACTGCATATATTCAAGACATAAAAATCAATCGTTAAACCAATAACCTCCTATTTATAGGTTAACTTGTGCTTGTTTAAAAATTGGATTCTTGCATTATCTTTCTTCGCGCCGTTTACAAGTGAGTAATCTCGTACTTAATTCCCTTTTATTTTTAACGTTTTGGGATGTTCATGTGTTCGTACAACTTGAGTCTTAAACTTGTTTATGAAATTTATGTGCGCAAAACCCCATGTGTTATGGACGTTTACTTGGCTGTTTATTTGTATGTGTGAATCATTAACCGCTTTGTTCGGCCTATTCCGAAGTTTTCATGGATCCATTAGATGAACACGGGAGACCTATCGTTTACGGTTTTCTTGTTTTGTTTACACATGCACGTATGATTATTTGTTTTTGTGCTCGATTGGGAGCACGGATTGAACTATGAGTTATGATCTATTTAGGCTTGATCATAATCTGATTACACCCTATGTTAAACCCCAGTTAAGCACATGTTGCGCGCAGTGTTTGTTATTATCTATTTATATCTATTAAACTTGATTTCTCACCGACACGCAAGTGTTGACGTTTTATTTTAACACATGTTCAGGTTTGCTGTAGCTGCTTTTGGGAATCTCAAGGACACGTAGGATGTTTTCTTTTTCTTTGGACCTAGATTAAAATGTAACAAGACAAATTATGTTATTTGAATATTTTGAGTTATGATATGATTTATGTTACTTTACGATTTGTGTTCTGCGCGTGCGCAATGAAAATGTATTTATTAAATATTGACACCCAAATAGTGTCACGAGTAATGAAACAATACGTGGCGCCCCGATGTATAATCCGCCATCGGTCGGGGTGTTACAGATTGTTATCAGAGCTCCGTGACTTTAGGATAGGTGGTTAGACGTAACGACCTAGAATACCTAAGAGTCCCTTCTCGCGCATGAGAAATATCTCATGTTTGCGCGCTAATTGTTAATTACTCGATATTTATAAAATATGCTTGCGCATACGCAGCACATGATTTCGTGTTTTATCCGCGATCTTTCGATTTTTATTGTTAAATTTCAATTTACTTCTTTACTTACATATTCGTTTGTTGTTGGGATTTAGCATTGAAAATCCGGAAAGTCATGGTGATACATGAATAGTTGATTTTCAATCCCCATTAACTTTATGTTTTAAATTGAAGATTTGAAAAGTCATGGTGATACATGAATTGTCAATCTCCAATATTCATTTACTCGATATTTTAAATTGAGAATTCGGAAAGTCATGGTGATGCATGAATTGTCGATTTTCAATTCGAATTCATTACCTGTATTAAGTTTGCATTTAAATTCATATTTTACTTCAAAAATTGATAGCATATAACTCCGCGAAACAAGCTTTACGACGATATACTTTGCGCTAAAACGATTTCCCATACCAAGATATTAACAAAAATTAAAACTTTTATAGAATGCCTCCGCTATCAGCTCGTTATCAGAGGAGAGAGGCCGCGCGCAGACGTAGGCAGCAACGTTCCCAGGAAATGGCCGCCGCAATAGCCCAAGCCTTAAACCAAAATAATACCAACCCCTCCGGATACAATATTAAATCCTTTAATGCGGGTAACCCTCCGAAATTCACAGGGCTTGAATGAGCCACCGTAATGCTCCAATGGCTCGAGAAAATTGAGAACACCTTCCTCCATACCCAATGCCCTCCAGACCGACGAACCTTATACGCCTCAAGTGTCCTAGAATCAAGGGCGCTTACTTGGTGGAACGGAGTAGCTCACGCGCGTGGCGCAGAGGCTGCTTCTAGCATGCTCTGGGAGGAATTCAAGGAACTTTTGACTAGAGAATTCTGCCCTCCCAACGAAATAAAGCGCCTTGAGGAGGAATTTTGGAACTTGAAGCAGTACAGTGGCGAAGCGCGCGAGTACGCTACGCGCTTCCACGAACTAAGTTTGCTTGTCCCGCACCTAGTTACCCCTTCCCGCCGAGCCATCGAGAAGTTTTTTGGGGGTCTCCCCATGGAAATTCAAGATTCTGTATGGGCCAGGAACCCAGCAACCCTCTCTGACGCCATCGAGTTGGCCGCTGTGCTCAGCGACAACCATGTCAGGGCAGGAACCCTGTTCCTGCGGGGAGCCGAGAAGACCAAACTCACCAAGACTGTCCCAGAACCAACAGAAACCAAGCCAGAACCCTCAAACCGTAACAACCTCAAGCGTAGGCGCAGACCCAATCATCAAGCTTACGCGCTTACCAACCCGCTCGTTGTCCAGCAACCCGCCTACCAACCTCCAGTATACACTCCTAACCCACTGTCAACCTACCCAACACCCCCTGTAGTCCATAACTATGCCTTAACCAATCCCGCACTCCCTGCCCCGTCAACTAAGAAACCTTACACAGGAAACCAACCCTTTTGCCCAACCTGTAGACTTCACCATCCAACTCAAGTCCCGTGTCGACAATGTAACCGATGTGGCCGTACTGGTCACACTGCTGAGAACTGTAGAGTCCTTCCCGCCAACCCAATCGCGCAAACACCACCAACTTACCCGCTAAACCCACAACCAACATACCCTAATCCACGACCCAGGTCGTGCTATAACTGCGGTGACCCCAGTCATTTCCGGAACGCGTGCCCGAAACTGCAAGTACAAATTACGCAAGCTAATCCGGTTAACCAAATTTCAAACCAAGTGACGCGCGGACGAGCTTTTAATATAACCGCGCACCAAGCGCAAGCGAATAATGACGTGGTTAATGGTACATTTTTACTTAACGGACAATATGCATCTATACTTTTTGATACTGGCGCCGATAGAAGTTTTATTTCTCGCGCATTTGAACAAAAACTTGCGCGACCGCGAGTAAACTTAAACGAAAACTTTTCAGTTGAATTGGCTAATGGTGAAACTATTTTAATAAACTCCGTGATCAAAGATTGCACGCTTAACCTTAATGAACATGATTTTCTAATCGACCTCATTCCCATGCATCTTGGAAGTTTTGATGTGATTATTGAATGGACTGGCTCTCGCAAAATCGCGCCGAAGTAATCTGCGCCAAGAAGTTGATTCGCATTCCTCGGGAAAATGGTCAAGATCTTCATATCTACGGCGAGAAACCATCTAACGGTCTTAAACTCATGTCATGCTCTGAAGCCCGAAGACTTTTGCGGAAGAAATGTGTCGCGTTCTTAGCCCATGTGGTCAAACCCGATGAAGGAAAGAAGAAACTTTCTGAAATTCCCATCGTGCGTGACTTTCCTGAAGTCTTCCCCGATGATCTTTCTGGTTTACCTCCCGCTCGGGAAGTCGAGTTTCGTGTTGATCTTGTCCCTGGTGCATCCCCTGTAGCCAAATCTCCTTATCGACTTGCACCCGCTGAAATGCAAGAATTAGCAAGTCAACTTCAAGAGTTGACCGATAAAGGATTCATTCGCCCTAGCTCTTCGCCTTGGGGTGCTCCGGTGTTGTTCGTTATAAAGAAAGAGGGTTCGTTTCGCATGTGTATCGATTACCGCGAGCTGAACAAGCTCACCATTAAGAACCGGTACCCCTTACCGCGTATTGACGACCTCTTTGACCAACTCCAAGGTGCCTCTTGTTTCTCCAAAATCGATCTCCGTTCTGGCTATCACCAGTTGCGTATCCGCGAAGAGGATATTCCCAAGACTGCCTTTCGAACCCGCTACGGTCATTTTGAATTCTTGGTCATGCCCTTCGGTTTAACCAACGCACCCGCTGTTTTCATGGATCTAATGAACCGGGTGTGTAGAACTTTCTTGGACCAATTCGTGATCGTGTTTATCGATGACGTTCTGGTGTATTCCAAAACCAAGGCCGAGCATGAACAACATCTTCTGTTGGTGTTGCAAAAGCTTCGAACCGAACAACTTTATGCCAAACTCTCCAAGTGTGAGTTTTGGTCTGATGAAGTACAGTTTCTTGGTCATGTTGTAAACAAGATGGGTATTCATGTCGACCCATCCAAAATTGAAGCAATCAAGAACTGGATTGCACCGTCCACTCCTACCGAAATCCGTTCCTTTTTGGGCTTAGCTGGTTACTACCGGCGATTCATTTCGAACTTCTCAAAGATTGCCTTGCCTTTAACAGCATTAACGCACAAAGGCAAACCGTATGTTTGGGGCTCTAAGCAAGAAGAAGCCTTTCAGACGCTCAAGCAATTGTTGTGCGAAGCTCCTGTTCTAGCGTTACCTGAGGGTACTGACGACTTTGTCGTTTATTGTGATGCCTCCAACCAAGGTCTCGGTTGTGTACTTATGCAACGAGGCAAGGTTATCGCTTACGCGTCTAGGCAACTCAAAATTCATGAAAAGAATTATACGACTCACGACCTCGAACTTGGTGCAGTTGTATTTGCCTTAAAAATCTGGAGACACTACCTCTATGGGACTAAGTGCATCATTTACACCGACCATAAAAGCCTTCAGCACATTTTTGATCAAAAGGAACTTAACATGAGACAACGCCGATGGAACGAACTCATCAGCGATTACGATTGTGAGATCCGATATCACCCTGGAAAGGCTAATGTGGTAGCCGATGCGCTCAGCCGCAAACCCAGTCAACTCAACTGTATCTTGCCGCGCACGCAGCTTCATTTCGCGCCGATCCAAAACGATCTTGAATCGCGCATTCGCGACGCGCAGCGCGCATCGATCAGCAAAGGCAACCTACGCGCCGAGTTAGCGTGTGGTGCAGAAGCGCATCTAGTCCCTAACCTGAATGGAATTCTTTGTTATCTCAATCGCATCTGGATCCCCAATGATGAGAATCTTCGCTCTGTTATACTGAGTGAAGCACACAAAACTCGGTATTCCGTTCATCCTGGTGCTGACAAAATGTACAAAGATTTGCGCCTTTCTTATTGGTGGCCTGGTATGAAAAAGGATATTGCTGTGTTCGTAGCTAAATGCCTAACTTGTTCTAAGGTAAAAGCTGAACATCAACGCCCATCTGGTTTGCTCGAACAACCTGAAATTCCTACGTGGAAATGGGAAAGTATAGCAATGGACTTTATCACCAAGTTACCCTTGACCGCAAGCAAACATGATAGCATTTGGGTAATAGTGGATCGATTGACCAAGTCTGCCCACTTTCTGCCCATTCGTGAAACCTACCGTGTTGAACAACTTGCGCATCTTTATGTCAAAGAAATTGTCTGCCGTCATGGTACTCCCTTGAGCATCATATCCGATCGCGATGGCCGTTTTATATCTCGCTTTTGGAAATCTCTCCAAACTGCGTTAGGAACTCGTTTGGACATGAGTACTGCATATCATCCTCAGACTGACGGACAGTCTGAGCGAACCATCCAAACCCTTGAGGATATGCTTCGATCTTGTGTTCTTGATTTTGGAGGCAATTGGGATTCACACCTACCTCTGATCGAGTTCTCTTATAATAACAGCTATCATTCCAGCATCGGTATGGCCCCATTTGAAGCACTTTACGGTCGAAAGTGCCGCTCGCCGATTTGTTGGAGCGAAGTGGGTGAAGTTCAAATCACAGGACCCGAACTAGTTCAAGAGACAACCGATAAAATCGCCAAGATCCGTGATCATCTGCTGACTGCCAGAAGCCGACAGAAGAGTTACGCAGATCGCAGGCGGAAGCCTCTCGAATTTCTAGTTGGTGATCTTGTTCTCCTCAAAGTGTCGCCCTGGAAGGGTGTTGTCCGCTTTGGGAAGAAAGGTAAGCTTGCACCTCGTTATGTTGGTCCGTTCAAGATTCTTGCGAGGGTGGGAAAAGTTGCCTACAAACTGGACCTGCCGCCCGCGCTCAGCAATGTGCATCCAACGTTCCATATATCCAATCTCAAGAAATGTTTAGCTGACGAGAACCTCCACATACCACTTGATGAAGTTCAAGTTGATGAGTCTATGCATTTCGTTGAGAAGCCTGTTGAGATTATGGATCGCGAGGTGAAGCAAACCAAGCGCAGTCGCATCCCTATTGTCAAAGTTCGTTGGCAGTCCAAGCGCGGAGCCGAGTTCACTTGGGAAAGGGAAGATCAGATGAAGATCAAGTACCCGCACCTTTTCTCTGCGCATCCTACTTCGAGATAAATTTCGGGACGAAATTTCTTAAAGTAGGGGAGACTGTGACAACTGCCCAATCCGACCCGACCCAGGTACCCGTTTTCGAATCCGATTCTTTTTATGATTTAAAATTTGAGTATTAATCTTTGTAAATTTAACATTAAATAAATCTGATATATATATATATATTTTTATATTACTTACTAATAATAATAATTCCTTCCCGCCGTCCGGCCCCTTTTTCTCTTGTCGCCGTCCCGCCCCTTTGCTTAACCCTTAAGCCTTGAAACCCTTTTTCTTTTAACTCTTTGCTTGTCCTTTGGTTCTTCCCGCCTAAGGATGTCTGCGCAGCTCCACGCGCCAGACTCCTTACAAGGAAGCCTGCGCGAAGACCAACTGTTCCTGCGATACGCGAGGCGAACTGTTCCCGCAGCGCGCTAAGAATTGTAGTTCTTCCCGCGGCGCGCTAAGGATTATAGTTCTTCCCGCGGCGCGCTAAGAATTGTTCTATGTCTGCCTTCGCCCTCGCGCGCGCTCGAGTCTTCTCGCGCTAGACCTTAAGTCTTTTCTTCAGTTTAGGTCAGCCTGTATGCTTTTGAAATATCTTATCTTTTGTATGAGCACTGTAGGTCAGTTCCGACATCTGTCCGAAAAGCCACTTTCGGCGCAGCATGCGCACCAATCCTATTGGTTGACAGAAAAAGTGACTGACATAATCTTTTTAAATCTTCTTTTGCATGTCTTGAACAGTGCTTTATCTGACACCTCCCATGCTTTGACCTGTAACCTGTCAGCTTTTCCCCATCCCCTGCAGCTGCCGGCATATCTTTTGATATCTTTTGCTTTTGGTTTCTTGTGCTTTTTGATATCTTTTGCTTGATTTGATATGATCTTTTCCCCTTTTCAAGGGATTGTGTTCCCTTGGGTTTTCCTATAAATCAAGCTATTTTCTTGTTTATTAACACTACACACACTACACTTAAACACTCCCAATCTCTCTCCCTTTGCTCTCTGCCGTAGTTCCTCAGCAGCGCCTCCAACTTCTCTCTTTGCCTCCGTCTTCTCTTCTGTTCTGCCCTGAATCTCGGTAATTATAAATATATATATTTTGTTTTAATTTGTTTAACTAACAAAAATCGATACTTACTGCATATATTCAAGACATAAAAATCAATCGTTAAACCAATAACCTCCTATTTATAGGTTAACTTGTGCTTGTTTAAAAATTGGATTCTTGCATTATCTTTCTTCGCGCCGTTTACAAGTGAGTAATCTCGTACTTAATCCCCTTTTATTTTTAACGTTTTGGGATGTTCATGTGTTCGTACAACTTGAGTCTTAAACTTGTTTATGAAATTTATGTGCGCAAAACCCCATGTGTTATGGACGTTTACTTGGCTGTTTATTTGTATGTGTGAATCATTAACCGCTTTGTTCGGCCTATTCCGAAGTTTTCATGGATCCATTAGATGAACACGGGAGACCTATCGTTTACGGTTTTCTTGTTTTGTTTACACATGCACGTATGATTATTTGTTTTTGTGCTTGATTGGGAGCACGGATTGAACTATGAGCTATGATCTATTTAGGCTTGATCACAATCTGATTACACCCTATGTTAAACCCCAGTTAAGCACATGTTGCGCGCAGTGTTTGTTATTATCTATTTAT
The DNA here is from genome assembly GCF_021521415.1 of Bidens hawaiensis. Taxonomy (NCBI): domain Eukaryota; kingdom Viridiplantae; phylum Streptophyta; class Magnoliopsida; order Asterales; family Asteraceae; genus Bidens; species Bidens hawaiensis. The sequence goes on along the minus strand of NW_027496949.1, from coordinate 18,684 downwards.
ATCTATTAAACTTGATTTCTCACCGACACGCAAGTGTTGACGTTTTATTTTAACACATGTTCAGGTTTGCTGTAGCTGCTTTTGGGAATCTCAAGGACACGTAGGATGTTTTCTTTTTCTTTGGACCTAGATTAAAATGTAACAAGACAAATTATGTTATTTGAATATTTTGAGTTATGATATGATTTATGTTACTTTACGATTTGTGTTCTGCGCGTGCGCAATGAAAATGTATTTATTAAATATTGACACCCAAATAGTGTCACGAGTAATGAAACAATACGTGGCGCCCCGATGTATAATCCGCCATCGGTCGGGGTGTTACACCGCAACAACCCAATAACCACCGCCGAACCGCCCCAACACCCAGCCACCACCGTCGGACCGCCGCCACTAACCCTAGACAACACCTATCAGACCTGCCGCTACCAACTTTACCTTACCTCCAATAACATGTTATGAGAATGCAAAAAAAAACTTCAGATGTTTAGGGTTTGGATTTTGAGATTTTGGGAAAAAAATTTTAAAGAGGGTAGATAGGTATGTAGAAGACGGTGAGAGAAAAGGAGAAAGAAAAAAAATAGTGAAATTACCAAACTGCCCCTGATTTAACGAGCAAAATAAACGGTGTTAAAAAAAGTACCAAAATTGCAAGTTTTTTGAAACTGAGGTAGTCATTTGCACAAATAAAGAATATGTACTAAAGTTGCGTAGTTAATCAAACCACATATACTAAAATGGCACTTAACTATATTATATAACTTATATTAACTTGAATAACAATATAAGTACAACTTATATTTGGTGAAGATATGGTTATTGAAGATATGGTAAAAATGCATTCCAATCCCTTATTCATTTTATTTTTTTAATATATTTCATGACGTCGTACCAAAAAGACCTAACATATAGTTTTCTTCTCAAAAATCAATCCTAACAGATTGGATGGTGGGGGGGCTATGAATATCACCAACAATGCATGAAAGGGACAATCATATTCATCGTGATAAAATACAGCACTATACTAATCAACATTAATCATTACATAAAAGTCAATATGGGGTTAAAACTTAAAAAAAAAATGCGTGCCGGTGGAGGTTACAAATTTCTGTTTTGTGGAGTCGGGCCTTCATAAAGGATCCATCTTGAGCTCGTTTATTTTGGTTGCAGTCTTGGATGAGTTGCTAGTAGTGGATAGTAAATCAAGTCTTAATGAGAAGCTAGAGGAGTGACGACAAACCTTGAAGCGCAAAGGTTTAAAAAATATAAGTCGCAATAAAACGAGTACCTTTATTGTAACGTTAATGAGAAAATGAGGATATCACCCAATCAATATTGAAGGTAGTGTGGCCTTGCAAACAACCAAGTTCAAATACTTAGGGTCATTTGTATAGATTGAGAGAGATATATAGTTGCAATTTTACCCGCTACGTTGTACGAAACTGATTATTGAGCCATAAAGAGAGCATATACACAAAAGATGAAGGTAGTGTAGATGAGGTTGCGGAGGTGGTGTGTGGTCATACAAGGATGGATCAGATAAGGAATGATGCTTGTTGGGAAAAACTTGGATGGTTGTATCTTAGATAAGATAATGGAGGGGTGACTAGGATGACTTGTGCATATGAAGAGGAGTCAGATCATGGCCTTAAGAACGTATCGTTTAAACCTTTCAGTGGAAGGGAAAAGGAGATAAAACAAACCCAAAATGACATGTGATGGTCGGATATACAAGATTTGATAGACTTGCAGTTCTATGAGGACATGACTCGGAATTAGAGTTCATAGGGCCGTAGAATAAATTTATGAACTATTTAGGTAGTTTGTGCTTTTTGTAGTAGATTTTTCTTGAGACTTTAACTTTTAACACACTTACCTTCACTTTCATCTATCTCCGTTTTACCTTTGTTTAAAATTTCCTCAGCGTATGGATTCGTAGGGGAGTGTATAGGTACTCTTTAGGGGTTTATGTGAAATTTCTTGTTTGCGTGTTCTTTTTCCCGTGACTGCTATTGCCATAATTTTCACACCAGTCCTATGCTACCGATAGGGTACTACTACTACTACTACTACTACCACAGCTACTAGCTCTTTATATGTTCTGATTATGCTAGATACATTTTATATATGTTTGATCTAGTTTACTATATGTAGTTTAATATATGTCATGTGACTTTTTATGGGGTTGGGGGTTTTGATGGGAGCAACATCTTTATCTTTTGAGCTAAAGGACAAACCCTATCACGTGAGTTAGATTTTACTGAGTATTTTTGTTTTAAAAATCAATTTGGATTCTAAACATTGAGAAACTGAACCTTTTCTTTTTTCGCATTTGTCGAAAAGATAAAATTCATAAGGTGGATTTGTTAAGAAATTTTGTATGTTCCATTAGTTAAGCTAGACAAGTATTTTTCTTTTATTCACCTGATTTACTCATTGGAGAGGAAAACAACTTTATTCTAAATAACTCCATTGACAATGTAACATCTATGTAATATTTGTAAACTTACTTGGTTGATTAAATGATCTATGCTACATACACAAACTCTATGAAAACGAAAATGATTGGCTAGAGAGGACCACATGTGGGTTGTAGTAAATACAAAAGTTGGGAAGTGTAATGCTACTAACGGACCACATGAATAATATGCACTAAGAACAATAAAAAATTAGGCATATATATATACATATATTGATGTAAAAAATGTGTCATAGTGTTTAAAAGTCTAGTTTAAATGCAACTTTTATTTTTTTGAACAAAAAGTTAGTTGGCTTGTAGCTAAAAGATAAAACTTTATTGTGTTTGAAAAAGTAGTCACACATTCATAATATAGAAATAACATGAAAGACTCATTACTATAGAGGGAAGGAGGGGTAGAGGACGACCGAAATTGACTTGGGATGAGAGGATTAGGCATGATTTGATAAACCTAAACCTCTCCGAGGACATGGTTGAGGATAGGAATTCGTGGAGAAGTAGAATTAAAGTTAAGGATTTTTAGAGAGAATTGAATACCTTAGGGCTTAGACTTAACTTATTTAGGTCACATACCATAATGGTATTTCCCTTACATATATTATTATTATTATAATTATTATTAGCTTTTATATAGCTGTTAAACTGTGATCTTATTATTAATATTATTATAATTAGTAGCAGTTTTTATATAACTGTTAAACTTTGATTTCCTTTATTTTGCTTCATACACATGTACTTAGAGCCGATGGTCTCTCTGGAAGCCACCTCTTTATTCCTTTGGATAGAGGTACGGTGTGCCTACATCCCACCCTCCCCAGACCCTACTTATAGCTTTGCTGTCGGTGGGATTTTACTGGGCATGATTGATTGATTGACTGATTATGAGGGGCTGCAATAAGGTTTTTTAACAATAAAAGTTTTTAATCTTTATAAACTTGTTTTTTTAACAACAAATATTTTGAACCTAAAAAGTTATGTGAAACGTTTAATCAAACAAGGTCTTAGACTCTGATATACAACTTATTTATGGTTTGATTCATAACTTTTTACACTTTGACGAAAAAACAATATTTTAGCAAGCCAAGCTTTCGTAGACTTGAATTTGAATATAGTTTAAATATATAAATCACAAAATAAAGTACCAAAAAGTTAAATATAATGAGAACTTAGTTCTAGTTTAAAAGTGAAATATTGAGTAGTTTTTATATAAGATAACTTACTTGATTTCTCAAAATTGGTCATTATGGGTAATCAATAAACAATAAAACTAATATTTTTGTCTAAATAGGTATATTAAAGGGTTTAGCTAAGGCTATTGTTGATTATGGTTTGGTAATTGGGTTTGATCATTCTAATTATTCTTGATACATGTCTTGTAGATGTTAATGCCCTTGGAGATATATTTAACTTTTGTTTTATAATTAAATATTTTAACCGAAAGTTAATTTTTTTGTTAAACAAAATCACAAATGAGAAAGATTCGTGTCAATATAAAGTTTATTAATTATTGGGATATTGGTTTATAATATTCCTAATTTTTACCTGTTGGATGATATCACTCCCAACTTTTGATATGGTCCCAACTTTCACCTTCTTTGTTTATGGCACTCCCGAACTTAACGAACTTTAACTCCGTTAGTTTCTTGCTGACGTGACATTTTTAACACATCTCCTTTGCTGACGTGACACCGCTTATTAATTGAGTTGCCATGTTTATGAGTTATATGTGGGTTCCACATAACCACCTCTTCTTCATCTTCATCATACTAAACCTAGCCATCTCCATCACCACCCACCAACCTCTGCCAGGTGGTTTTCACCATTGTCGTTTGAATGTTTGACGATCAGGTGAACAAGATCCGTATACTGACGCCGATCACCAACATCCCTTTCCTTCCCAAACAAACCACCAAACCTAACAGTTGCCCAAAACCTCACAGGAAATTTTGATCGAATAAGGCATCACACTTAGATTCAAGCAAACATTTTCCGGCGCCACGTCTCAAAAGCACCGCACCACCGCCAACTCTCTCTCTCTCTCTCTCTGTATGTGTGTTGTTGGAGTTGAAGATGACCAGAGGCAACGACGAATGGAGAATGAAGACAACCTCCAGGAGAGGAGTGGGTTTCAGGTCTTTGGCGAGGAGTGTTGATGGCGGTGGTCTTCAACGGTGGGTTTCATATAGGCACATCAAAAAACCACAACACATACGAATTTTATGGCTCTAAAAGTAAGTGGTATATGAAATTAGGGCTTGAACTTAAGTGTTGCAGGTGGTAGTTGGTGGAGGTGGTGGTGGCCGGCCATAGGCGGTGGAGTTGGGTGGTGGTATATTATATGGAAATAGAAATTTTTTAAAAGTGTATTTCCACATAAGCATGCCATGTATATTAAAAATGCCACGTCAGTAAGAAAACTAACAAAGTTAGGGTCCGTTAAGTTCGGGAGTGCCGAAAACAAAGAAGATCAAAGTTGAGAGTGGCGGATAACAAATCGATAGTTGGGAATGATATTATCCAACGGGTAAAAGTTAAGAGTATTAAAAACCAATATCCCTTAACTATAAGGTTATCGAGGTTTTCCCTAAAAGTTTCCTTCATGAGATGTTAAGTGATGAGATGTTAAGTGGTTCAAGTTTGTCAATACCTATTACAAAATTAGGAATGTTGGTTGTTAAATTTTTTTTTTGTTAACCGCCAATCATTTCTCCAAATATCCATAAAACACAAAAAAGAAAAAAAAAAGAAAAAAGACATCACATTTTAATGGACATTACGCATACCAAAGACTGGCAAAGAGTAGGATAGTGAAGTATCATACAACTAGCTCACCTTACTTAATTGTTGTCTACCTTTCATCCAACTCATAGCACCCTTTACTTATCTATGAAAGTCACCAATCATCGTTAATAGCGGTACATCTTATAGCCATATTTGTCAAATGATATCAATTTTCTCGTATAGATCATAGGGAATTTCAAATGATACAAAGTCTTGATGAAAGGATTTCTTGGTGTTAAGGTGACTTCGATCATAGATTCAAATTTTTTACCTTCTGAGTTATGGATTGCGGTTATTAATGCTATTTATGAAACTAATAATAGGTGGTCCACGACAATCCCGGTTAAAAAAACACTATAACCGGTGTATAAAAGATATTGGTATAGTAGAAAAGGTAATGTTACGATATAATGTGCGTGTGTACGTGCATGCTTTGTAACCGCGTTGTTGTCAGGGAATATCATTAGTAACAAATCTTTAATCTTCTGTAGCACTCATGAACTCTTCATCCCGTTCTTTCTATACAAATGCATGAACAATACATAATGTCATGTTCGTCGAGGTCAAGCCCACAACCGGAACAAATGGAAGCTTGTACAAGTTTGTTTGTACGTCGTGTCGATCATCAACACATGTGACAATGCACGCCACATGTAGTACGATTTAGGATGAACAAAGAAAACCTCCTCCACGACAGTTTTGGAGGGATCCTCCCGAGTGTAATAAACGTACCATTGGGAATGCAACAAGTTATATGCTTTCGCATTTCACTTTGACTGACTTTTTTTTTCTTTTTTCTTTTTTTTTAATCTTCTGTATCACATTATATATATCAGTTTCAACACACACGCTCTCAGGGTACTGTTTCTTTATGTTACGCGACTCCATGTTATGTTCTACCAGCTTCCCCACAAAAGGTGTCGTTCCGTAGTCAGTCTCCTAGTAAACGAGTGCTCGTCCTGATGCTGAGCAAGATTGTGCACCACTAAATTGTTTTTCATTGCTCACACGCTACGTATAGACCTGTGCGTGGCATATTTCTTTCACAAATTCCAAAATCAAACAAAAAACATCTAATTTTAGAATTTGTGAAAGTAATATACAGCATAAGAGTGTCAAATCAAATGAAAATTTGGATGTTTGAATGGTTGGACCCTTTTCATATTTTCTTGCCAATACACTACTCTAACGTCTAAACCACCACCATCATTATTAATTCAGTCGCCATCGACATCATCTTCATCATCATAAAGACCAATATCATAACCATCATTATCATCATGGTTATGACTGACATCATCATCTTCATTATCATGTGAGTTCTTGCACTCATTGTTCAACGCTAACCTACCTAATCATGTATGTGCTTCTACCAAATTTCATGGCACCACTGCTGCATGCAATATCTCCAGGTATTATTATGTGCAACACATCATACATAAATTTAAACACAAATTTACTTGTAGAGGAGAATTTATATATATATATATATATACTGTATATAGTTTTATATTTTTTTATGCTTGTTGTTTCTCTAAGATGTAAAAAGAAGAGGTTTTCCTACGTCAGGGGTCTCACTAGAAAAAGTTATGTTTTATGGAATTAAGAAAAGGGCGGAAGGCTAGTCCTCTTTTCACCCTCCTCAAACCCTACTTTGTTATGGAATTCTGTTTGGTATTTTTTTAAAGAAGTAATATTCTATTCCTAAATCCATCTAATCCATATCTACAGATTTGAACCCTTGAACTACAAAACAGAGAGAGTGCTCTATTATATCATCGGATACCGTTGAACCAAATGCCCTTTGGTTTATACATACACATATGAGACGGTTCCTATGCATGATAATCTTTTTGCGAGAACATAGAATAAAATAAATTATTCAATTTTTCAATTTTACAAATACAAGAAAGTGATTGAAATACAATATTTATTCATCACTATTAACATTCTAAAAGATGTATAAACAAAGTACGTTTATTTATAAAACCTACACATATGTAAATCATGTTAAGAATATCTCTACACATAACATACATATGTGTATGTAAATACTCAAAAATGAGAAAAAGAATATGAAGAAATTATTTTAATTATTTTTTATGTAACTTAGACATTTACTTGTAAAAAAAAATAAAAGTTTTAAAAATTGTGAACCAGTGACGAATTTTTTCAACGTGTATGAATGATTTTTCAAAAATTAATGGTATGCATCAACTCTATGAAAAATAATTGGCCTCAATATATAGTTGAATGTATATTTTTTCATTATTTGTGAATCTAAAACAAATTAAACAACATAAGCATTAGTTTTATTAACTTTCTATTAGGGGTATCTTTAGATGGCTTGATATGCTTTCGGTTACTAGCAAGAAGAGGAAAATAATTAGTGGTATAACTCTCTCTGCATGACGGATCATTTGGCGGGCTCGGAATGAAGTAGTCTTTTTAACATAAGTTAGAAGAAAAGAAATCAATTTCATCTCTCTTCTTATTTACGTGTTCTCGTAGATAACGAATAGAGACTATAAAAGTATTTATTGTAAGTCCAACCGGGTGACTCAAAAATCCACTTCTTATCATGTAATTGTATTGTTTTCGGTTTTCCTTTTCTAGCTTTGCTAGTTTAGTTATAATAAAAGTTGTTTGAAAAAATTAAAATTATATAACCGAGTATCTTAGGTAGCTTATAGAAAGTGTACAACAAAACTAAAGGACAACCCATAATAATCAACTAAAGTTTTTATTTTAGATCCGCCACCGCTAGATGGACACATTAAAGTCATCATGTTTTGCATCCAAATTGGTCACTGACTCGGGTAGGGATGCTTTGAGAATTTTCTTTCTTCTTTTTTTTTTGGTAGCCATGAGAATTTTTACCAAAAAACTTTTGGGCCCGCCAATACTTGTTAACCAACATGATCAAATTCTTTTTGCCAACAAATTTTTCCCTATGATAATGGCTACGAGCCTACGAAGCCAATGATATAAGAAGTCAAGTGGGCTATTGATGCAGACTGGGCTTGGCTGTGTGCTGTGGGCTTATTTCAAGTATGAGGACTCATCTAGTTGTAAACTGAAGTTGAAGGGTGGATGTGAGATTTGTCTTCGACATATTAGTTCTTAAGATCTTGTTTATCAAGTTTTGCTTTGAAGTTTTCTTTAATTCAATATTAAACTCTTAAAATCTTACTTCTGTTAGTCGACTAGCCACTGACAAGCAGATTGTTATTTAATATGACCAGGGATCCCTCTCATTCGATGCAACATCAGCGGTGACTTAGAACATGTTTAAGATTGAGATTGAAAACAACTTATTAACTTATTGGTTTTTACAAAAAGCCAATAAGTTAAAAAATGTTTGGCAATAACAAGAATCTTTTTTATTTTTTGCTTTTTAAAAGCGTTAAAAAAACAGTTTTCAAAAAGCCCCAAAATTCTGGCTTTTTAAAGTAAACTTTTTGAAAAAGCCAATAAGTTAATAAGCTGTTTTTCAAACTCAATTACATACATCCTCCCCTTCCACCGCTTCTCATTCAATCTTTGTTGTTTCACAACAACTTTGGCATTATCTTGGTCACACGGGATATACTTCATTGCATTATTTAATAACCTCTTGTTCTATTGATTATGGAAAATTTAATAAGAATGTTTGTCAATCGTGTATATTTAGGAAAAGTGTTAGGTTAGTTTTTATTGATTCTAATACTTGCATATTTCTACTTAGGGGTGTGCGTGATGCGGTTCGGTGCGGGTTTGGGCTAAAACCGAACAAAATACCTAAACTTCGGTTTTTGAAATTTTAAAACCGCTTGGTTTCGGTTTTTCTTGTTTCAGTTTTCATTTTGGTTTCGGTTTTTTCGGTTTTTTCTATTTGAGCCTTGAAAATTTTAGGCTGAAAAGAACGTTTGTCGAATATAATGAATCTTGATAGAAATAATTTTGTTAATTTTTAACTAATAGACTATTATACATTTGACCAAAAGTATTTGAGTTACATATATATTAAATCCTTAAAATACTTCAAATAAAAACTAAAAAACTAAAAATCTAAAATTTCGGTTTGGTACAGTTTTTTCATTTTTTGTTACATGCAAAACCACTGAATTGTTAGTTCGGTTTTTACAAAAACATAAAACCAAACCGTCGATTTTTATTTCGGTTCGGTTTTTTCGTTTTGGATTTTTCGGTTTTTTTGGTTTTGAATCGGTTTTTTCAATTTCTTGCACACCCCTATCTCTACTGTTTGAATTATCTACAATGACCTATGATCGCCCCAGTCATTATTATCGAGGGTCATTGCTATTACATATTATTCTTGGATAACCTTACAACTTTTTGTGAACCTACCAATTGACAAAGAATCAGAAGTACTTTGATTGTTTTACTTTCCAAATTTTCTAAACAAATCCAAGCACCATTTGAAAGAAAAATAAAAACTTTCCAATGTGATAATGGCACATAATACTCTAATATCTCGCTTAAAGAACTTGTGAACACAATGGCATGATTTTCCGCCTCTCTTGCTTCGTTACTCGATTGTTCAACCTCACTCGATTATGCTTCGTTACTGATTTCTAGTGTAACCCTCGATGTTTTGAGGTTTTTTTCAAGTTGTCGGTATCTAGTAATGGTTGGTTTTCGTTGGAGCACCATACTATGCGACGAGAGACGTAACACTTTCCCGTACTCGGGTTGCAACACTTTCATCCTTTGCTTCACCTTGTCATAATTGATAAAAACACACCAAATCGCATTTTTATCTAAGTTTTCCCTTAGATGAATCGGGACAAAAAAGTAACAAACGCACCCGAACACCTGAAAATAGTTAATGTTGGGGTTCTTCTTAAAAAATAACTCGAAGGGTGATTTGTAACGCAATGCGGGGTTCAGTTAGTCATATAGATTGACGTCATCATTGATTTGGCCCAAAATTTCCTCGAGACATTTTATCTATGGACCTAACATCCCGACACCTATTGCATGTGACATTTCTTTCGTTGTGATACACCGTTATGTTTTGGTGTGTTGGAATATGCCAATTGCATTTAGGTCTTAAATGTTTTAAAGTCCTCGTTAGACTCTAGACTCGTGTGTTCTCCTCAGTTTGTTGAATTACCCGTTACTCGCTCAGCTTTGACACATGATTCTTTAAACCTTTTTGAAAGCCTAACTTAAAATCTTCATAAATGACACCCAAGAAAGCCGTGAGTAAACGTCTAATAAATGTGAGAAATGCGTTTCATTGGATCAAAACGCGTCCGTATGAACTAACTGGAGTGGCTTGTTTGTCTTGTAAGTTGCTCTATCGAAGGTAATTGGTGTGTTTGTAAAATTGGCACTCATGATAGACTTCTTCTTGATTTACTTTGAGTTTTGGTAGACCAGCCACTAATTATTTTTCTTCTATAAGTATGGGTTTATCATAGTTCACATGAGCATTTCATGCCACAAATTCGTAGTTTAGTTATTCTTTATCTTCTCGATGTAGGTCCATTCGACTAACAACATATACACGTCTCTTTTCTACTCCCTTTAAGGAAGAGAATCGAGGGAGTCTCGAAACATTCATACACCTTCACGTCATTTGGCCCGAACAAGTCAGTGTCTTTCTTCTTGATTGAGATGCTGACAATTTATTTGACCATGGCATCTTTTCCGGCAAGCACGTTCTCAAACTCGATAAGAGTCAATTGAGTAAGCCAATCTAGCACCACCGTCATAAGGTTCGGTATTCCTGTTTTAAACCGTACATGGATGAGGATACGTTTCATCCTCGCTTCCTCCACTCTAGATTGGACATCAAGTTCATCGATTTCTTGACAAAGGTTCTTCACCTTATGAGACTATTGGAAAATTAAGAGCTCCCCTTGAGATAAGACATTAACTCGCTTTCTAACATCTAGATTCGTGCCTCGTTCTTCTTTGAAAACAAACTGGTAAATGTATCCCATGCATGTTTCGAATTCTCCATGCCTTGTAGATGATCGAGTAGTTCTTCCTCCACCGTACATGGTCTTGAGAACAAACATCCCCTTACAGGCCTTTACCATCCACTTATGGAAGACACCATTAGTATTAATTCTTAGTACTTGGGTTACTTGGACCCGCTAATAACGTCCCATAAATCTTACCCCTTAAGGTAAGACATAAAACACTTAGGCTACATGTTATAGTTGGTGTTGTGCAACTTCATGGCACCGCCTACAACTTTGAAATCACCAATGATAATTTTTCGGTTCTTGTTATATTGATTCTTGTTTTTATACGTGGAAGCTCTTCGTTGAATTTGATTAAATCACTAACCCGACACATAGGTTGCAACTCAGTTGCTATGGAAACAACTTCCCCCTTGATTGGATTCTATTCGTAGCTCTGATACTAGGACTTCACGAAACCAAGAGCACGTTCGAGTTTTGATCACCACTTGATCAACACCTTTCATTTATTATTGGCTTAATTAAACAAATACTAAAAAAAATAACTTGGTTTCCAAGATATTATTTTTCACTTTAGTAAGTTTCTTATGATCTCCTTTAAACCGCCCGTTCGAGAGCAAACTGTACCACTCTTATTGCCCAAATATTAACCGGTATTGCTTTTTTATCGTGAGTTGACCGTTCTATAAAATACAAATAAAATATAACACAAATGTTAAATCAAAAGATTAGAAAATTGAAAAGTTGGACACTTACCAATCTTCTTAACTCACCGTCATTATAGTTCTATATACCAAGTTTGCAACGTTTGACCTTTATGCCGTGCCGTCACAACTACTCATGTTTTCTCTTCATTAAATTATAACATTATTAAACACGATTTATTATTCTATAAACACATATATAATGCCACCAAAATCTAGAGTAACTCAATACATTTTATACGTACAAAAAATTAATACACTTATACACCCGATGAAAAAAAAAAGAAAAGCATCATACACACAAAGTATTCGTATATGTATAGCTAGTTATTGACGGAATTAGAGAGAATATGGCGTCAAAATTTTCTACTAATGGGGTGTGATTGATCTCTCAAATTGTCGTCGGTAGAGTAGTTGAAGTTGGTGTACAAAGATTCTATTTAGACTCTTTAATTGAAAAGTTCTGTTTCCGTCACTAGAGCTAGGTACATAAAGAGCCACCTCTTCTAGTGGTGTAATGGGTTTGGACCGGTTGGTACAAGTCGCTTTTCGACACCATAACGTGGATCAATTTGACTTCCACTTAGCTTAGATGAGTTGTAATGACGAATGTGGTGGTGGTGGTGTTGCTGTTTTAGAAATGGAGTGAAGTTGAAGTTAGAAGCTAGGGTTTTTCGGTTGGTTAAAGGGCGATGGTGTTGGAGAGGTGAGGTGACGCCGATGATTGTGGATTTGGACTTGACATGGAAGATGATGAAGAAGATGAGAGAGAGCCAGAAAATGAGGTGAAGGAAAAGAGATACTTTCATGGCCATTGTGATGGTAATAATGGATGAAGGTTTGAAGATAAAACATGGAGCAAAGAGAGAAACAAAGAGGAAGAAATATATGGAGGGTTTAGTTCTTTGAGAGTTTTTGAAGGTTGACAGCTTGAATTTCCTGGATCAAATACATGAGAAATAGAAAACTGTTGCTACTACTATAGTACTATTCAATATATGGAAGGGATATTTTAAGAACTTGATGAGTTGTAATAACTTTGAAAACTCAATTTTGGACAATATATTTAATTAAATGATATGAAATATGTGGTTGAGATTAAATTTAATTAAAAAATTAATCAGGAGAGAGAATAAGTATTTTTGATGATTACACAAGTTTAAATGTTAGTTATACATGTGTAATAAGTCGAGTTAGTGTGTAAAAGAATACTGTAATTTTTTGTACATTACTTACACTTACGTATTACACATGTGTAAAAAAAATTAATTTTTTTTTGTTACATTGAGTTCTTTCGAGTTATTAAAGCTCAAAATGGTTCTCAAAATAAATCAATACTCTCTCTCTATATATATAAAGGTTTATTTAAATAAAAAGAGAAGAACTTTAGCTATTTAATTTGATGAGAAACTTGTATGATGTACTTAAATTGGATAGCTGGAATAAGGAATGGAAGGACACTTCTTTCCGTAAAAGTTCCTTTGAAATCAAGGAATGTAAACCCTCTTTATATGGATCGCCAAACTCTTAATTATATTACAATAGAATATAACAATAACTAAATAGATATATATTATTAAAATAAAACCTATTTAATAACTAGAATTAATTATTTATCAATGAGTTTTAGCTCAATTGCATTTGAGGAAGATTGAAGATTTTGCCTTAAATTTGAATATGATCTCAATCAGGTTTAACTATAGTGGGTCTTAGATCGACATATTTCCCCCCCAAAAAAATAGTGAGCTTGTACTATCCAACGATTTCTGTGATCGCGAGTGTATAAGGTCTTTTTTTTTGTCATTGAGTTATCCTAGATAACCGGACTTTATTCGCTAAAAAATAGAAAAAAAAAACATGCTTAATTCTTGTTTCATGAATTGTGATCATCCAATATTTCTCTTTTGTTTCATGATCACATATTAAAAGTTATTATTTAATTGTTACTTTTGTTTTTTGTAATTAAGGTGGGACTAAAGGGATCACCGACTAACCGTACTCTATGGTTGCCGTTGGAATATGCAATCCGCGTTTTGTTTGCACTAAGCAACCACCTTTGGTTTCCTAAAATCCTAAGCAATGCAAATGTACACTTCATATAATTTTTCATCACAAGGGAAACGAAACAAGTTATGATTATCGTTTAATAATAGAGAAATATAATTGTATGGTTGTTTAAGAATGAAACATAGTGCCTAAGCCCAACTAGATAATGAAACTTTGAAAGTATTAGGGTATGAAGCATACACGAGAACCCGAAACATTTATAAAGGGTATTGTGGAATTAGATTGCGTATGATGTTATATTTAAAAGAAACTTTATGGGTTTAGGAAATGCATGGTACTTGTGATACCAACTTCATTACCTAAACTCGTTACTTACATCAAAAAATAATCTTCAAACATGATAAATAACATAATTGTTAAATGATGCGGACGTCATATAACGATAAAGAACTTACGTGTATTCTCATTTGTGGAGAGATGAAGATTACATGTATGTTGCGCACACACTATCAATTAAAAGTAAGAAAATGAAAACTTCTTGTTAGAGGAGTAATATATATTGTTAGTTTAAACGTTTCACCCGGACTTATTTTGTTCATATATTGTACACTATTAACAACGAACTTTGGTATGATATTAAATATGTACGTTGGCTTTGAATGATAAACTGATATTACTGTTATGTTATTTTATTAAAAACCTTACTAGAAAAACTCAGCGAGACAATACTTAATAAAGGGAAATATTGTGCATCGTGTATAAATTGCCCCTAAAACTAATATACAACACTTTCACGTCGACAACCTCCATCCCACGTCACACCACCATCATCTTCCATCTTTCTCCCATATCACACCAACACGAACTTTCTTCCTAGAATCCGTAACATGCTGCTTCTGTAGGTCCATGGAATGGATCTTGACGAGACTGATATGTACTATCAGAGAACTGAACGAGTAGAACAATAAAGAGATCACTTTAACACTTCTTCTATTGATTATAACAAATACAACCAATACTAGAATGACAAAACTCGAACACAGTTTGTTCGTATTCTCTGGATACTACTAGAATGGTTGGAATTGCTAACCTAATACACAACCGAACTTGTCTTTATATAGCCTGACAAGTTCGTCTGGCTCAACCCAAGCGGACTTTTTAATTTGCTTGGCACATTAGCCCATCAAGTTCGCCTAACCTAAGACAAACACATTACATACTTGATTACAAACACAACCTATCTAGTTAGCTATCCATTAAGCTGTTGTCACACATAATATGCACCAACAACTTCTATGGTCAGTGGCGAAGTATATTGGTGGCAAGGGTGGCTCCCCCCTAGCCTCCCCATTTTTTCCCAGTAGTGTTTTACGTGTTTTGTCTGAAAATTTTTATACGTGGTGTAAATTACCCGCTTCCGTCCAAAATTTTGAGCCCCCTTTCCTGTTTTTGTCCAAACTTCGACATTATCTATGGTACTTCTATCTTCCCTCACCATCGTGGCCTCACAACTCTTTCATTCATTCAATTGTTTTCTTCGGGTTCATCCTCTATGATTAAGAGTTTCTAGTTTTCCCCCTTATTCAAAATCTTATTTATTAATTATTTGATTTGGTTATTTTTCATATGCTTGATTTGGTAGTGTTAGCCGATAATATTCAAACAATATTATGGCTTGATTTAGTAAATATTGTATTAGTTTTAGATGATTGGTATTTCCGTAAATAGCTCCTTAATTACCTCCTTGTACAGCTATTTATAGTCTTGGTATTTACCTTTCATGATCAAGGAATATCACAACCTTACATGGTATCATTCCTCTGCTAAGGATTTCGATCCTAGCTACCATCCCCCTTCACCTTCCAATAACACATCATCCTCTTCATCCATCACCATCGGTGACAAACCCGACCCCCCAAAACCACAAACTCTCCACCCGGCTTACACCGTCGCAAACATCAAAAACATGATTCCTCCTCTTGACGGTACCGATGTCACATACCCCACGTGGGTAAAACTATTCAAGTTCCACGCCGTCGGGTACGATGTGCTTAATCACATCGACGGTTCGCCGACACCCGACAAAACCTCCGCCGACTACCCTTCATGGAAGAAGATTGATGCGGTTGTTCTACAGTGGATTTACGGGACCCTAAATAGGGAGTTTCTCGTAAGGGTCCTTGAAGATGACTCCACGACATTTGAAGCCTGGGAAACGGTCAAAAACTTATTCTTAAACTACAAAGGACCC
Organism: Bidens hawaiensis; assembly: GCF_021521415.1. NCBI lineage: Eukaryota > Viridiplantae > Streptophyta > Magnoliopsida > Asterales > Asteraceae > Bidens > Bidens hawaiensis. The sequence goes on along the minus strand of NW_027496949.1, from coordinate 2,523 downwards.
CGAGCCGCGTCTCTCCAACACGAACTCACGAACATAACACTCGCATCAATGCCGAGTCTTGAAGCTTACTGCCAGCGTATTCGCGAACTCGCGGATCAACTTAATGCTGTCGAATGCCCCGTCAACAATACCCAGCAAATCTTGCACCTCGTTAACGGCTTACCCCGTGAGTATGATACAACCGCCTCCATCCTTAATCAGACCCTTCCACCATGGGAAGAGGCTGTTGAACGCCTCCAATCTGATGCACGGCGTATTGCGGCGCGTGATAAACTCACCCCTACCCCACCGATTGTCGCCACCGACACCCGGGTCATTGCTGCTGCCATGTCTAATAATTTCAGCCGAGAAAACCCCACCAACAACCACTCTGCCCAACCCAATAACCGCAACCGTTCCAATCGGAACACAAACCGACCTAACAAAAATGCACAACACAACAGCCGGTCCCAACCCTAATCTCAATACCGTAACAATATGTCCCAACAACCTTACTACCCTCCTTATTGGGCTCCTCAGTTTTGGACACCACCACCCTGCCCTTACCCTACCTACAGTTGGGCCCCTCAATGGCAGCCCAGGCCCAACTCCACACCTGGCAGAAATACGGGACAGCAGTCGGCACAGGCACATTTAGCCGAAGTAGACCCACTTCAGCCGACTCAGTTGGCTTGCGCGGTTGAAGCTCTCTCCTTTGACCATGGTAATGATCAATGGAATTTTGATACCGGTGCTTCATACCATATCACTTTTAATAAACATACACTCGATAATTTTTCCACGACTGCTCCAATAGCGTCAATAATCGTTGGTAACGGTAATCGAGTTCCAGTTTTGGGTTCGGGTTCCTCCACTTTAAAATCTCCTCCAAACCCCTACACTTAAAATCGGTTCTTTTTAATCCAAACATTGTCAAAAATTTAATTTTTGTTCGTCGTTTCAACATTGATAATTATACTTCTATTGAGTTTGACCCGTTTGGATTTTCTGTGAAGGATTTCAAGGATGGCACGATCCTGAGTCGCCACAACAGTTCCAGTGATCTTTATCCACTCACCCCTCCTGCTTCCGCTTCTGCTTGTCTTGTCTCCTCTGTAGACTCTCCTCATTGGCACCATAGGCTTGGACACCCGGGTCAACCTGTCATGGAGTCTCTACGTTCCAAGCACTTTATTTCTTGCAATAAAATAAAATTTCTTTTACTTTGTCATTCCTGTCAGTTATCTAAACACAAGAAATTACCATTTTCTGATTCTGTATCCCGTTCTTTAATGCCTTTTGCTATGTTACACTGTGATTTGTGGAAATCCCCCATTATTAGTCATGCAGGATACAAGTATTATATGGTCATCACAGATGACTTTACCCAGTACACTTGGGTTTATCCCTTAAAGTTTAAATCAGAAACATTCTCTAAATTCACCCAGTTCCATCAATTTGTTACCACACAATTTCGCTTGCCAATTCAAACGTTTCAATGCGACATGGGGGGCGAGTTTGATAACACAAACTTTAAAAATTATGCCACCAAAAAACGGCATTCAATTCCGTTTTTCATGTCCCCACACGTCACAACAAAATGGCAAAGCCGAACGTATGATTCGTCGCTTAAAAGATATCATGTTCACCCTCCTCACTCATGCCTCTCTCCCTTCCAATTTTTGGGTGGAGGCACTTCACACGGCTTCCTACCTTCACAACATCCTACCCACCAAACTTCATAATAACACCGCTCCCCTATCTCTTCTTTATCTCCGTCAACCGTCATACGAACACCTTCGCGTGTTTGGTTGTTTGTGTTATCCGAACACCTCATCCACTCGGCCACATAAACTCGCCCATCGGTCCGTCGCCTGTGTATTCTTTGGATACCCGCGAACTATCGTGGATATAGATGCCTTGACGTGTCCACCGGTAAAACATTTTTTTCACGACACGTCACCTTTGTAGAGGATGTCTTTCCCTTTGCTAATCCATCCAAACCCGGACCCTCTCACACCTTCCTCGATCCATCTCCTCCCATATTTACCAACCCACATTCTTTCACAAGCCCAACTACACCTGGCCCAATTCCTCCCAATCCCACTACTGCTAATTCAAATCACCTTTCACCAGACCCACCACAATCACGCCAACGACCACCTATGCCCGAACCACCACAGCCATCCAGCCCGCAACCAATAACCGAGCCACCACAGCCGCCTCAACCCCCACCCATACCTAACCCGTCTCATCCTATGCAAACCCGACCTCAATCGGGCATCTTTAAACCCCGCACTCATTTTTCCCTTTATACCGAATTATCTCCGTCCATCTCTCCGCTTCCTAAATCTCACCTTTCTGCTCTCGCTGACCCAAACTGGAAACGCGCCACGACTAATGAGTATGAAGCTCTATTGGAAAATCACATGTGGGAACTTGTACCGAGGCCCGCAAATGCACCTGTAATTCGTTGTATATGGCTATTCAAGCATAATTTTAATGCTGATGGATCTCTTGAATGACACAAAGCCAGACTTGTGG